>NC_037670.1:96373438-96446244 GCF_003255815.1 Theropithecus gelada
CAGGCTCCCAGCTACTCGCCCGGCTAGTTTTTTGTATTTTTTTAGTAGAGACGGGGTTTCACCGTGTTAGCCAGGATGGTCTCGATCTCCTGACCTCGTGATCCGCCCGTCTCGGCCTCCCAAAGTGCTGGGATTACAGGCTTGAGCCACCGTGCCCGGCCTTTTTTTTTTTTTTTTTGAAGACAGAGTCCTGCTCTGTTGCCCAGGCTAGAGTACGGTGGCACGATCTTGGCTCATTTCAACTTCCACCTCCTGGGTTCAAGTGATTCTCCTGTCTCAGCCTCTCGAGTAGCTGGGATTACAGTTGTGTGCCACCACACCCAGGTAATTTTTTGTTTTTTTGGTAGAGACGGGTTTCACCATGTTGGCCAGGCTGGTCTCGAACTCTTGATCTCAAGTGATCCACCTGCCTCAGCCTCCCAAAGTGCTGGGATTACAGGCATGAGCCACCGTGCCCAGCTGATGCTGATAATGTATTGGTGCTCAATAAAATTTATTAAAGAAATGGGCTTCAAATGAAAAGGCAGTGTCACCTCTAAAGTAGCTCTTGGTTTTGTTCATCAGGGTAGTCTTGTTTTAGCTACAGGCAGAATGGGGTTTTGGGTTGTGGAAAGGGTCTGTTCAATAACAAGAGGTAGGAGACATTACTGAGTGAAGCAGCCCAATGTTCACTTTCATTTCTCAGTAAAGGTCATCTTTCTGCAGTAATATTCAGGCCCTTCCATGTCTTTAAAAAGATTCTAAAGACTTAACTGTTTTAGCATGAAAAGTATAGGATCTCATAGGCTAAGAATTAAACATTAATTCTTTATTCAGAATTGATATCATGAGTCAGAGATGGTTGTCTTGGTCTGGGCTTTTGGGCTGTGGTATGTTGAGTCTACAGTGACACTTGCCTCCATTTGCACTGGTGTTCCAGACAGGTCTACCAGACTCTAATGCAGCAGCAACTCAGTAATGTGGACTACTTGCAGTCTAGTATGTCAGTAGGTCCTTCTTTAAGAAAATGTTTTACAGGCTGGGCCCAGTGGCTCACACCTGTAATCCCAACACTTTGGGAGGCCAAGGTGGGTGGGTCACCTGAGGTCAGGAGTTCAAGGCTAGCCTGGGCAACATTGTGAAACCCTGTCTCTACTAAAAAAAAAAATACAAACATTAGCTGGGCGTGGTGGCAGGTGCCTGTAATCCCAGTTACTTGGGAGGTGGGGCACGAGCATCGTTTGAACCCAGGAGGCGGAGGTTGCAGTGAACTGAGATGGTGCCATTGTACTCCAGCATGGGGCACAGAGTGAGACTCTGTCTTGAGCATGTTTTAGAAGAGAAACATGGCTTTATGTTTTATATATGACTCAATAGAACAATCATCTTTCATGAATTGTAAGCTTTTCCACTTTACTTAAACCTTATTGCTACAGTATTAATTATGATGGTCCCATTTAAGGTACATATTTAGCGAGGCTTGTGTTAGCTAAGTTTTCCAGCTTTGTTGGTGTTCAAGTGGTTGGCTGCCATCTCGGTGGAATTCTTGAAAGAGACAGTCAACTTTTGGATGTCAAAAGTGCTTTGAATTGTTTCATTGAAGGGAAAAGTATTTGGAAAAATTTAAAAGCATATTCCTACTATAGGCTATTTTTCATACAATCTGATATTCTAATTATTCAAATTTAAAAAATGACATCTGGTAGTACTATATACTATATACATATACTGTGTCATATAGGATATTCTACATAATACGAAACACTGTCTAGAGCTATAGTGTTAAACACTCACTGATTCTTTTTCATCAACCTCTTTACTGGACCTAATAAAAATACATAAAACTGATTTATTCACTTGCAGCTTTTAATCTCCCTATGTAAATATACCAATATTAGTGATTCAATTTTCTGTTACTTTAGTTGTCTAAGAATTAACTTAAGAATTATACACATACTTTCCTTTTAGAGTATGTTGGATAAAGGACATTGTTGTGGCAGTAACTGGAGAGAACATGGAAGTCATGAAAAGTATTATTCAGAAGTATCAGCATGAACGCATCTCACTGGTCGAAGCTGGAGTGACCCGCCACAGGTCAATTTTCAGTGGACTGAAAGCACTGGCAGAAGATCAGCTCAACTCTAAACTCTCTAAGCCAGAAGTAGTGATTATCCATGATGCAGTGAGACCATTTGTTGAGGAAGATGTCCTCCTTAAAGTTGTCACAGCTGCTAAGGAACATGGGGTAAGTCTTTTTACTTGAGACTAGATAGAAGGGACAAACACTGTAGTGTGGTTCATTTGCTGAATTTTGATTCAATTCTGTTTAAATGTCAAATTATTTAAAATGTGCATGATGACCTAAAGATGTTATGGTGATTGGTTATAGGAACTTTATAGATTGAGACTGTTCTGGAACATATCTTTTGCTATAGTTATCTACCATAATGTGATATGAGGTATTTGGAGAAGAATGTATTAAAGTTATTACAGTTATAGATATGAATGAAACTTTAATGAAAATTAAAAGACAGTTATATTAAAAATACCTGAGAAATCTCTCAGAAGTATAGGATATGTATAATGTGGTCCATTGTACTCAATTTTGTGTTAAAGTTTCAGAAGTGGTTTGTTTTCTAGTATATACTATATAAGATTTTCATAGCCCTTAGAGTAAATCATCTTGAGATGACAATTGTTTCCATTTGTTTCACCAAAATAAACACAGGATAGCAAAAGACCTATTGTAATCTTTGGAGCATGTTTATTTTTTCCCTTCTATTACCAAGTAAAATTACGTAAATATGATAATAGATACTAAACTTGTTTGCAGTCTGAATTGGAGACTTAGTGAAATTTATTGCCAAACCATGGTATTGTATAATAGAAATAGGCTATGAAGTTGGACAGACCTAGGCCCAAATCTGTCTTTTTACTTACTAGTGATGTCGTGTTTTTAACTTTCTGAGTCCATTTTCCCGACCTGTGAAAATATAGAAACTAATACTTGTAAGATTATTTTAGGATTGGAAATTATGTTAACTATTAGAATACTAAGTGCTTAAAGGGTATTATTTTAAGATGAATTATAACATCTATGTAATAGTTTCCTTTAAGATTATAGACCAACAGGAGGCAAGCCTTCCTAGTCATCTGGGTGCCCAGAAGTTTTTTTTTTTTTTTTTTTTTTTTTTCCTCCTCTTTAAAACCTATTTAGGAAACACAGTCTATAACTTCAATAACACATGTGTATTTGAATTGCCATAGGAAATTTTCCCTAACTTCATCTCTTCCTTCTGCAACATGAATTTCACTTTAAATTTAAAACTGTATAAGAATTTCATAGACCAAATGAAATATTTTGATTTGCCTTTAAACAAAAGGATAAATGGTATTTAAGGTAGTGAAACTTGTGGTCCAGGAACCATTAATGACCACAAAACTTTCCCCTGGCTCTTGGGCCTTCCCCCTTGACTCCTTCCTCTTCTCCAGACAGCTCAATTATGGTAGAGGCAAGGTAATCAGTTGCAAGGGTGGTGAGAAGGCATAAAGAAGCAAAGGATTTTCAACTTAAGAATTTGAGTACATTTTGCGCATTTGGAAAAGTTCTTAGGGATGACAATACAATTTGGTAGACCAACATTCATTCCAATGCATATATACAATTTTTTTTTTTTTTTTTTGCCTGGGTTACCTTCTGGAAAATTCACTTAAACTCACTATAATAATTGCACACATTTGTGATTTTTTGTTGTTGTTGTTGAGTAATAAGCAGGAAGTTTTTCTGAGATATTGTCCATAAAGTGATTCTTCTGGTAGTATGTCTTAAAAGACAAAAGAAGCCTTTTATCTTGTTCCAATTAATATTCTAAGGATATCATTGTCTTACATGTGATTTAATAGAACATATTAAAATACATAGCAGTTACTTTTTGCAGATTTGAGGGAGTACCTATTAGATTGTTTCTTGGAATATAATTTGTAAGGTTTACTCACATAATGCATCTTAAATGAAACAAATTATATTTCAATGAAATCTGTAATTTTCTGGTTTGATTAAGAAGCTGGTTCAGAATAAAACGTTACAACTTGTTTAAGTAAACCTCAGATATACGGTTTCTTTTAGAAATATTGCCTTGTTTTTGTTGGTGTTAAAACATAAAGGGTAAAATCATGAGTTTTATATACATCCATGTTTAATAATTTTTTCAAGTTTATTAATGAGAGAACCAGACAGATGTTACAACTGGTTTGAAGTTGAATCCGGAAAAACACTTATACAAAGTAAAAAGGGATGTTGAATTGAATTAAAATAGAAAACTGACTTTTTCATGGGAGAGTCAATTGAAACTCCAGTAGACATAATTTATTTGCATGTTTATAGGTAAGAATTGTTTTGCATTGCTATTGGTTATCTACAACTTTGAAAGTTGTAAAAGAGCCCAAGGCTAGATTCAGCTAATCTGGGAGAGTCTGCTATTAGTCATGTAGTTGTCCATTGCAGACATCCTGTAACCTCTTTGGTTTATTTTAAATTTTCTTAAAACAATTAGGATAGTGTCCCAGTATTCTCAGTTAACTACAGGCACTATGTCCTGCCAGTTCTCACACACTGTACTGACTTACAATCATAACAACATAAACACAGTCACACAGTGTTCAGACAGTTTTCCATGCCTCCTTTTAACTCATTGCCTTTTGTTATCTTAGTTTTCTACAGACTCCTTAACTGATGATTTTTCTTCACAGGTATTAATTTTCAGGTTCTACCTAAAGGTCCCTTTCAGACACATTTTCTGAACAAGCTACGCTGTGATTATCTTTAGGGAGGGGTGGGTTATGTATGCTAACAATAACTCTGTTTTAATTTATGTTCCATTTTGCTTAATTAAAAAAACTTAAACTGGTAAAGAGAATGCCTCAAGAGACTCAGATGTCCGCGATTAAGACTGGCAATTAAGGTTGTAGAGCTCAAAAGTGTCACAAGGGCCCAGTTTTACTTTTTGCCTGTATTACATTGTCAGGCCCTACAGGGAGGCAAGATGGCTTCCATAAGGTCGGGACCAAATTCCATCAGGATTATATCTGTCTTACATTAATGATGATAGTTTTTCTGGGTATAAAATTCTAAGTCTACAATTCTTTCCCCCACCCTCACTATTTTGAAATCAGGTTATGTCACTGACTCCTGGCTTTTATGCTGCTTTTGGGAAGTCTAACCAACCTAATTGTATTCCTTTGAAAGTAATTTGCCTTTTCTCTCTGAATGCTTTTGAGATAATTTATTTTTCCTATGTGTTTAGTCTCTCTGATGTGTCTATATAGACTTTTTCCCTTGCTTTGGATCTATTGTCCTTTATGAAAGTTGATTCATATTTTTACTCTAGAAAAATGTGAATAATTATCTAATTTGAATATTGATTCTGTCTCATTTCTGGTCCTGACAACTCTTTTCCCCTCACCTTATGTATACTGTACGTATGATACACTGTTATCCAGTCTTCATGTGTCCTAAGTTCTCTTTCATATTGCTGTTTTTGTATGCTGCATCCTAGGTAACTTGTTTCCAATTTCTCATTTTTTTTAGCTCTGTCTAATATCCTGTTTAAGGACTTTTAAAACCAACATTTTGAAATTATTTGGAGTCCCATTTTGTGCCTTATAATGTATGATTAATCTCCTTTCTGTTTTTTATCTTCTTTTGCCTTTTAAGCTCTGAACATAATACTTTATACACTATAGCCAATAGTACTTCTTGGTAGCTTAATTCACTAACTCTTCATTTCTGTTTACTTTTGTTCATAATTTGTTTCCTCCTTTGTTTTATAATTTGGATTGTAAGCCCATGTTTGGCAAGAGTTTATCATCAGGAGTTCTGTGAACATGGGATAAGGGTGTGTTTCTGAGGCATGGATTTTTATTCTTTCTGCCAGGGATCCTAAGGGCTTCACTAACTTGGAACAACTTTACATTAATTCTTGGCTTGAAGTTTTATAGATTCTGTGGTAATGTTAAATGAAACTCTAAACTCACATGAAGCCAAGCTTTATTGTTATAACTTCTCAGGGAAAACTGTCCCTGCCCTTTGAGATCCCAAGCAAAGATATTTTTGCTTGCTGTTTTCCTTCACTTGTCTCTCTTCCCTTGCCCCAACTACCTAAATGAGGGACTTTCCCTTTTATGGGTCTTAGTGTGGAAATTACAGTTATAACCAAGTAGCACACCCTCAAGATCTTAGTCCTCATTCTTCTCGTCTGTTAAAACTAAAGCCTCTTTTTCACTGAAAGCATCTTTGCCGTCTTATTTCTCTGATTTCTAGCTATCAGGTTGTTTTACTCTTAGGTGATTGGTTAAGTCCAGACATACTCTTAAAAGGCTGTTTGTAAAATTCTCTCCTATACTGTTATTATTATTTTTTCTAGTGAAAGAGGTGTTTCAAGATACCTGGTCTATCATATTACTAAAATTAGAGGTCCATAATCTTTTCTAAGTCAGAATGACTTGTATATTTCTGCATAATTAAGTCAGATAAAGAAGTGGCAATGAAGACTTTGTTATAAGGGAAATGTTGGAAAGAGTAAAATAAATTGGAATGTGGAGAAATCAAAGGTAAGTGAGAATAATTTTAAGAAGGACCAACAGGTTAAATATTACATTGACTCTAAGAACACTAACAATAGGATAACTCAAATGAGACTATATTAGCAAAGGAACCTCCTAAGTATTGCTCCTGGTGGGAGAAGGCATTTGCTAAGTTACTTGTACATCCTTCTTACCTCAGCTTTGTACTCCAGCACCTCTAGTCATTTTATGCTCTTGTTGGTGATCGACTTCTTACACATTTCTCACCTTCCATACCCCTAATCTATGTTATAAATCGTAGCAGTCTGGCTACTTTTTCCTCTGACCATTCTTTCCAAAGTCACCTGTGACTACCTCATTCCCATGTTAAATGTGCATTTCAGTCTGTTAAATAATAAAGAATTTGCCCTTTATTCCAAGTTCCTGGGAGGAAGACTCTAAATCTTTGGGATTCTTGAAGTAACAGTAGAGTCTGTTGTTTATGAGCTCCTTGGATTATACCTGAGCTTATGCTAATGAGAAGACATGATTTAGGAAGGGGGCTGGTCACTAGAAAGATGAAATAATGTGATTAGAGGCTTTGAACCAGTTCAGCCTCTGGGGACAGGAAGGGAGTTGAAGATTGAGTTCAACCAGGTGGCCAGTGATTGAATTAGTCATGCCTCTAGCATGAAACCTCAAACTCTGGACCCTGGTCCAGGAGAGTACCTGGTTATTGAACACAGGGCTGTGCTGGAAGGGTGGTGTACAGGGAGACAAGGCATAAAAGGTTTAGGATTCCCACAGGCCTCACCCTATGTGTCTTCATTTGGCAGTTGTATCCTTTGTAATTAAAACTGCAATTACAAATGTATAACTTTTATAAATGTCACACATGTGTCAGGCATGGGTCAGAAATGTGTTGAGCACGTGTCCACATCTTCCATCGCACATATTGGACATGTGCCATGTCACATGTGTTGGTCACGTGTCACAAATGTGTAATGTGTCACGAGTTGGTTTTCTCACATGTCAGTCATGTCAATCATGACGTGATCGTGTGATCCTGTCGGTCACATGCCAATCGTGTCAATCACGTGTCACAAACGTCAGTCACGTGTCAATCATGTCGACATGTCAGTCATGTCAATCACGTCAGTCATGTGTTGGGTGTCATACATGTTGGTCACATGTCAGGCATCGGTCACGTGTCATACGTGTTGATCACATGACAATCACGAGTGATCACATGTCAGTAACCAGTTTGTCACGTGCCAATCCTGTCAATCGGGTCAGTCACATGACACAAACATGTTGGTCACATGCCACTTGTCAATTATGTCGGTCACGTGTTGGTTAAGTGTCAATCACGCTCCATGTCATGTCGATTCACATGTCACACAGGTGTTCATGTGACAGTCACGTGTTGATTGTGTGAATCTCAGGTCACGTGTTGGAGATGTATCATGTTCTAATCATGGCAGTGACATGTCACAAATATGTCAGTCACGTCAATCATGTGGCAATCATGTGGCAATCGTGGGTCACATGTCAGCCATGCTCCAGTCAAGTGTCACACACGTGTTGATCACGTGATGATGTGTGCCATCTATTGGACACGTGCAATCACATGTCAATTACATCAGTCACCTGTTGGACACGTGCTGATAACATCAATCACGTGTCATGTATTCATTGCTTTCCAATTGTGTCATTTGTGAGTCAATCATGTGTCAAACATGTCAGTCATGTCGATTGTCAATCATGTCAGCCATGTCACTCACGTTATGTGTTGGCCACAACACTCCCATTATACACGTGTTGATCACATAGTGATCATGTGTCAATCATGTCAGTCACGTTTGTCACATGTCAATCAGGTGTCATGCATCACATGTTGATCACGTGACAATCACATATCAGTCATGTACAATCATGTCAATTGCTTGTCAGTCACTTGTGACAAGCATGTCAGTTACATGTCATGTGTCAAGTGTCATGTTGGTCACATGTCAATTTCCGGTAACACATTGGCCATGTATCATGATCACGTGTTGGGATCATGTGTTGATTCCATCTCGTGTTGGGTGTGTGCTAATCTTGTGAGTTGTTTCTTACATGTCACAAATGTGTCGGTCACATGCCAGTCATTTCAGTCATGTCAGTTGTGTCACAAATGTCATCAATCGTGTCAGTCTCATGTCATGTCAGTCACATGTCAAGTGTCAATGCTCTGGTCACGTGGTCATGTCACATGTTGATAACATGTCTATTATGATTTTGTGTCAGTAGCATGTTGACCACATGCCAGTCCTGTCAATTGCATCAGTCTCGTGTCACATGTCAATCGTGTGAATCACATGTGATGTCATGTGTCAATCAGGCATCGGTTATGTGTTACATATCACAATCACATGACAATCACGTCAGTCACATTTTGGTCATGTGCCAATCGTGAATTGCCTGTCACCTGTCACAAACGTGTTGGTCCCATGTCAATCATGTCAATCACATGTCATGTGTTGGTCACATGTCAGTCACGTCCTTGTCATGGGTCAGTCATGTGTCACATATGCTGCTTACTTGATCACATGTCAGTTATGACTCAATCACATATCAGTCATGTGTTGGATGCATTTCAATCGTATAAATTGAGTCATGTCAAACGTGTTGGTCACATGTCAGTCTTGTCAGGTCAATCACGTGTCAGTCTTGTCAGTCACGTGTCACACATGTTGGTCACATGTCAGTCATTGGTTAAGCATTGGTTACATTTCACCCATGTGTTGATCACATGCCACTGGTGTCAATCGTGTCACTTCAAACTGTTGGTCATGTTTCAGTCATGTTTCAATCACATGTCAGTTGTGTTGGTGACATGTCAATCATGCTGTTGCATCATGTTGGTCACGTCTGTGTCAACCACGTGATCGGGTGATCATATGTCGATCACGTGTGAGTCATGTTGGACACGTGCCAATCACGTGTGATGGTCACATGCCAATCGTGTCACATGTCAATCATGTGTCAATGAAGCACTGGTCTTGCCTCAGACACGTGTCAAACACGATCATGTTTGTGTCAATCATGTGAATCATCTGTCACATGTTCGTGTCAACAATGTGTTAGTCATGTGTCATACTTGATCACATGACGATCACTTGTAGTCTTGATCACTCAAGTGTCATGTTGGTCATGTGTGGATCATGTGTCAGTTGTGTCATTCACATGTCTGCGTCGTGCCAGTCATGTCAATCACGTGTCATATCAGTGTGTCATTTGGTCACGTGTCAATCATGCCCTGGTCACAAGTCACGTGTCACATGTGTTGATTACATGATCATGTGTCAGTCACATGTCAGTCACGTGTTGGTCAGGTGGTAGTTTCAGTCACGTGTCACATGTCAAACGTGTCAGTCATGTGTGAATTACCTGCCAGTTGTATTGGTCACGTGTCAGACATGCTTTAGTCAAGCTTTGGTCGTATGCCACGTGTTGATCATTTGTGATCAATGTGATCATGTGTTGATAGTTTGTGTATTACATATTGGTCTCATGTTAAGCACATGCCAATTATGTGCCAATCACATCAGTGATAGTCACGTGCCAATCATGTCAATTGCATCAGTCATGTGTTTCAAACGTGTTGGCCATATGTTGATCATGTATCACGTGTCAGTCACTTGTTTCACTGTTGGTCATGTCTTACAGTAACATGTCAGGTACATGTAAGTTATTTTTACACACTTGTCACATGTTACACACGTGTCATGTGTCAGACACTTCACCTGTCATGTGTGTCTCACTTGTCAGTCACATTGGTCATGTGTTAGTCACATTTCGATTGTCAATCATGTTGATTGTGTTCATGTCACATGTTCACATGTTGTGTCAGTCATGTCTGTTACATGTCAGCCACGAGTCACATGTCACGTGTCTGTCATATCACACATGCCAGTCATGTCACGTGTCACATGTGTTATGTGTTGGTCATATCACACGTGTCTATCACATGTTACATATCATGTGTCACGCTTGTCTCCATGTCTCCTGTTGGTCATATTTCATGCACATGTCAGTTACATGTTTTTATCACATGTCAGTTGTGTCACACGTCCATCACATTTTGATAACGTGTCATGTGTTGTTTATGTGTCAGTAATGTGTCAGACATGTCTCTGACATGTCAGTTACATGTCTATGTATTTCACATGTGTCTTCCACATCATGTGTTTTTTGTTGCATGTGTCCCATGTGTTACACATTTCTTATAGCACTTGTTTTGCATGTGTTCCAGTTCAGTAATGTGTCACATGTGTCACCAGTGTCACACATGTCTTTCATGTCATGTCATTTAATTACACATCACATTTGTCTTTTTTCACATGTGTCATACACGTTTTTTGTTACATCACACATGCTTTTAATCTCATCTCATGTCTTCTGTTACATTTGTTACATATAGCATGTATTCCCTCACATGTGCCATATGTCTTCAGTTACAGGCATGTTACACATGTCTTCCTTCATACGTATGTCACATGTTGTCACGTGTGTGTCATACATATGTATTCCATCATACATCACAGTTTTCTGTTTGCACTCATTGGTGGGTATCTGGGCTGGTTCCATATTTTTGCAGTTGCAAGTTGTGCTGCTACGTATGTGCATGTGCAAGTATCGTTTTCATATAATGACTTCTTTTTCTCAGAGTAGATACCCAGTAGTGGGATAGCTGGATCGAATGTTAGTTTGACTTTTAGTTTTTAAAGGAATCTCCTCACCACACCGTTTTCCGTAGTGGTTGTGCTACTTTACTTTCTCATTGGCAGTGTAGAAGCATTCTGTTTTTACCACATCCACACCAACATCTGTTTTTTTTGAGGTTTTGGGTTTGGTCATTCTTACAGGAGTAAGGTGTTATCACATTGTGGTTTTGATTTTCATTTCCTTGATCAGTTGGTAGATTTTTGAACTCTGCATTTGGAAATGTGATATTAAGTAGGATTTACCATGGCTAACAATGACTTCTACTTGTCTATTGTGATCAATATACTTCTGGTCAGAGTTTATTCATGTGTGGGGGTAAGATAATGGTTTTTCCTGGTTTCTGCATGGGAATCAGACAATGTTTTTTTCCTGGCTTATTGGATACCGTAGCATTGTCTCCTAGAGAAACTTTGATACTGGTTTAAATCCTAGATCTAAAGAAGTTTTACTTGTGAGAAAGCAGTAAGTTCTGATTCGTGAAGAAATCCAGGTTTATTTCGACAAAGGGTAAATTGCCTGGAGCAAGGACTGACTTATTCTCTGGAGTGCTATGGGAATGAGGTGAAACTTGATCTATTTTTGATGCTAAAGAACTACTATGTGAAAAAGCTTTGCTTTGCTTTAATGATTTCAAATTACCCACTTCTGTGTTTCTGCTCTATGAATTACCTTCAAAGGAAGTTGGGGAAAGGGTAGGTCAAAGACAGATGGGTGTATCTATGGTTTAACATGAAATAATGTTTAACATGCTAGTATATTTCCAATCATGTCATAATTAGGGTAAATGGTACTATTGAAATCTTAGGAATTTATAGGTAGCATGTAAAACAAAGGTCTCTCTATTCTTTTTTGCTGCATATCCACTTTTAGTGGTGTATTACAGTAATATGAATAGAGATTTTTCTAAGATACCTCTATTTCTATATTGGGCAAATTGTATCAGTTCAATTTGTTTGTCAGAAGGAGATTGGAAGTATTTTATGATTAAAAATGTTAAATATTCAATCTTATAATTCCCAACGATTAGCTTTGGAGATGCCGTTCTGCAAACACTGATTAAACCTTTCAATTAAGACAACTTGCCTAACTAAAATCAAAATTTCATGGTTGGAGGATTTCTGTTGTACATTGTTGTAATTAGCTAGAATGTAGTTGCCTGAGGAGAAATGCATGTTAGTGCCTGCTGTATGGATGCATCATAGTATTATACAATAAAGCAAACAGTAGAGGTGGGGTTTATTATTCCACATTTTATGATTTGTATCAATGATTTCCATGCAGTGACATGTGGAAATATGGTGATAGATTAGCTTGAGAGACAAGTAATCACTGAGGTTGGTGCTGAACTGTTAAGCTTCCATTCAGGGCCTATTACTAATACTTGAGGAGACATTTGTACTTGATAACTTGGGAATGATGCCTCCTACAACAAGCTTCCCAGGTAGCTGTGCCTTGCAGGCCACTAACCAGCTTGTTTATACTTGTCATAATTTTGATACTTTGAATTTCAGAAAACATCACAAAATTGAGGATTCATTGCATGTTCGTTTGTGAACAGAGGTCTCTTACATGAAGACAGCTGTGGAATTTTAACATTAGCATTTTCTGTATCTGTTTGTAGCAGATGGCAAGGCAAGTGATGGAGTCAGCCAAGAAGTTATTTTCACTTGTGATCCGTTTTCATAGGCCTTTAGTTTAAGATGTCTGAAGCTTTTTGTCACCTTGTGCTTTGATCTCTCTTCTTGTTGTATTATTTTCCCATCTGATATTCTGGCTTTCACAGACGAACCTAGTAATTTGTGGAATTTACCAATCCTGCCATAATTTTATCTGAAATATGGATGGTTTCTGCTCTTTAGTTTTTGGTAATCAAGATGGGACCCCATGAATACACATGTTGAATTTTAAAAAACTACTGAAGAACTTTGGACACCTCTGTGTCTACCACTGGTATAATTAGATCATCACCAGTCACATTGAAACTATCTGCTCCCAAGTCTTATCTAATCCCCCCAATGAATAAACATTACCCAAACTTTGTTTTTCTCGTTGTCTTGCTTTTCTCTTTAGTTGTGTAACATCTTTTCCTAAAGAATGTTTTGGCTATGTTTATATGATTTTTAAACATGCTTGGCATATATTTTGACAGCATAGTTACTTTGCACAGTATATTTGGGGAAATGTATTCATATAAGTCTATGCAGCTATAGTTTGTTCATAATCACTACTGTGTATGCCATAATTCATTTTACAGATGATGGGCATTTGTTTTCTCATGTTTTTGCTGATGCAAACATTACTAGTATGGACATTATTATATATCTTGTGCCCATGTGCAGGGATTTCTCTACAGTTCTGACATATGTTGGTTATCAGTTTTACTAGATGATGCCAAATTATTTTCCAAACTTGTCTTGAATTATACTCATCAGTAATGTATAACAAGTTCAAGTTGCCCTAGTCCTCACCACTACTTGATATAAGACTTCCCTCCAATCTATTTACTGGAAAATGCTTTCTCTTTGTGGTTTAAATTTAGCGTTTTGTTAATAGGTTGGGCATCTTGTTATATTAATGGGCTTTAAATATTATTGAAATGCCCGTGTAAGAATTTACCCTATTTTTATTTTTAAGCTTTTGACTTGTAGGAGTTACATATTCTGGATGCTAATACTTTGGCCAGTGTATGCTGTATTTTATAACTATTTTCTTCCATCTGGAATAATTATAAGTCACAAGATGTTGTTATAAATAGGCATTTTTTATCTTAATATACTTAAAATCACTAATGTCTTCATTAATGGTTTTTGTTTTTGCCTGGTTTAAGAATTTTTTTCTTACACTGAAGTCATGAAGATATTCACCATTTAAAAAAAATGTGTTATAGTTTTGAATTTTACATTGCCATCTCTTTCTGGAGTTTACAGATGGAGTAAGGATTGATTTCACTTTTGTCTTTTGCTACAAAGGTAACTCTTTGCCTAGCACCATTTGTTGAATAATTATCCCCTTCTCCACTGACCTGCACTGCCACTTCTGTCATATATTGAATTTCTATGTAAGCATGGGTCTGTTGGGACTCTCTTCCATGCTGTCGGTCTGTTTTTGTACCCTGTCTTAGTCACTATTGAGACAGCTCTCTAATAGTAACTTTTCATACTGCTAGATCAAGTCCCTTTCCCTACTGTTCTTAAGTATACTTCTTAAACCACTTCTGTTGTTTAATTTTCTTATATTAATATTGCTGTGTATATATGCATTCTAAACTATTAGGTAATTTTTAATGTTTCCTGAGAAGTAGTTTGTTCAATCACTTATCTATCCAGCAAGTATTTGAGAACCACTTCAGCAAGTTAGAGGCTCCCACCTTGATCTGGAACTCAGGACTCTCCACCCCCAATATTTTGCATTACTGTATCTTATAGTTGTTGCTTTGCTAATCTGTCGTGTTCATGAGACTTTAAGATCCTTGAGAAGAACAATTCTATCTTATTTGTTGAAATCCTTAAAACAGGATTCTTTCTTTATACATAGTACAAAAAAAAGTGGTCAAGAAATGTTTAAAGAAGTACAAGAATACTTTTTAGAGAAAAGATGGAGTAATTAAGAGATTCTTACTTGGAGTATCCAGGTGGAAAGAGAATATTGTGAGCCTGTCTGCTTTTCACTGTTTTTTGGGTAGGGGAGGAGGCTGGGTGTATGAGAGGGTGTTCAAGTTTTTATTTAAACTACCTAATTCTTTAAAAGTTATAAAAATGAGTGAATATAGTATTGAGAAACTATTAGGAAGTTTTCATACTAGGAACTGAGATTAAAATATCAAAAACAATTTATTAATGGCTTATGTTCATCAAGTGACTGAAATGAGGGAAATGAGTTCATAGTGTATTTGTAGCACTTTAGCATCTAATAACTGGTCTCTGGAAGGAATGCATCTACCCTCTCCCTCTCACCGAAACTGAACCCTTTCAGAGCAAGGATTGCATTTTGCGCATTCGTCATTATGCGGAGCATAGTGCTTAGAATATAGTTGTCAAGCTCTTTCAGATAATGTAAATCTATCATATGAACTAGATAACTGTGTGAAAGTAGGACAAAAATATGAAGAATCTAAGGCTACTGTTTGCCCATGCGCTCTACTGAGATGGATGTTTTCTGCATGGGTGATGGTATATTGTGGATTTTTCTGGATGATTTCACAATATTCTGCCATTTTGTCAGGCTGACATTTCTATTTTGGTTTTGGAAACCGCCACCACGTAACTATTACTCTGTAGGGGTATGATGACTATTGAGACAACTTAGTGTGAATTGTTGGATTGGAAGTTTTGACATGTGGAGGCTTTCCTCATAAAATATTATAGTACTACAGCTGGAGGAGCCTGAAATAAAATACCTGGTCAAAATTTTTCATTTCATAGAAAAGAATATTAATTAAGCAGAGATGAACTTGTTCCAAATAACACAGCTATTAAGTGGCATGAATGAGACTTGCATTATTGTTCATGCACTACAAATACAGGGTGCTTCTATCAAGCAAGATAGGTGTCTTAGTGAGGGAATGGAATTTGGTTTGACCTCATCTTGAAATTTCTTCAGATGCTGCTGCTGTGTAAAATATCGTGAAGACATATGTGTGTTACCAAGTGACACTTTGACTTCTTTGTGTGGCCTGATCAGTATCTCTAAGACCTACAACACTGATTCAGTATTTACTGAGTGCATGCTATGTATGAGGCACTTTTCTAGGTGCTGGAGAGACAGCAGCCATGGAGTGAACATTCTAGGGCACTGCTGTCCAGTAAAACATTCTGCAGTGATGGAAATAGTCTAACTCCACTATCTAGTACTTAAGCTACTAGTCACATGTGGCTATTGAGTACTTAAAATGCTCCTAGTGGAAATGAGGAACTGAATTTTTTAACATTATTTACGTTGAATTAAATAGAAGGAACTTGACTAGTTATTTGAGATGGAAAGCTCTTGGAACATTTTGAACAGAAGAGAGACATGATATAACTCGTCATGAACAGGTTTGTTCTATTGCTTTGTGAAGAATAGGCTGTGGAAGGACAAGAGTGAAGGAGATACCAATTGGGAGGCTCTTGGAGTAATCTCAGAGGGAGGATGGGTGGCTTAGACATGGATAGTGGAGACAGTGAGAAGTGGCAGATCTGGAATACTTTGAAGCTGACAGGAACTGGATTACTGATGGACTGAATTGTGAGAGTCGGGGAGAAATCAAGGACAGCGTTCAAGATTTTGGGCAAGAATAACTAGAAGAATAGAGTTAATGTTTGCATAGATGACCGTCTGTAGGAGCAGGTTTGGAGGCTGTGGAGTGGGTAAAACCAAAACTTTGAGTTCAATTTGTTGCAGTTGAGGTATGCGTTTTGAACTAAGTGGAAATGTTAAACAGACATTTGGAAGTGCAAATCCAGAATTCAAAAGAACTCTGGGCTGGATTATAGGTTTGGAAGTTTTCATGTAGATGGTGTTTAAAGTCATGGGACTTCATGTGGTCATTAATAGAATGAGTGTAGATAGTGTTACATAAAATTTATAGGAGGCTATTGACTTGCACTAGGCTCCTGGACTAAGCCTAACAGACCAAACCAATAGAGAGTTTAACTACAATAGTTGAGCATTAGTTAATTGCAGGAGGACCTGTAACCAATTAAGCTGTAACCTATTAAGTCATCTTTACACAGCACTTCCATTTCCTGTAAATGCTGTCAGATTATGTTATTGGAGTTCTCCAAAACTGCTCCAGTTTGGAGGGCTGTGCGATTCACAAGTCATTTTTGTTTTGCTGGTTTTGTTTGCTCAAGCTCGATTAAAATGCAAACTTGTCTAAGTTTTTTTACCATTTAACAATAGAGAAGTGTGAGGATGCAGCTCTGGAATATTTTACCATTTACAGTCTGAGAAAGTAAGGACCTAGGAGTTAGTGTGGGCAGATGAGAGGGTGTGGTTGAGAATGATTTTTGAAAACTAAGTGAACAAACACTCAAGAAGACTAAGAACTATTAATTGGATTTGGCAATGTGGGGGTCATTGGTGACATTGGTTAAATGTATTTTTGTGGTGGTGTGGCGGTAACGGCCTGATTGAAATAGATTGCAGAAAGCATAGGAAGACAGAAATTGGAGATGTGCTCTTATACAGATAATTCAGAGTTGGGCTTTATACTTGTGTGAAGAAACTTGTTATTAGCTGGAAGAAGATATATATTAAAAGAATTAATGATGGCAGAAGTTATGGCATACTTGTATATTAATGAGCATAATTAAATGGAAGACTGGAAATTGAGGAGGCAGGACAGAAAGAATACTAAATGTGGAGAAGTATTTGAGAGGGAATGGGTAAAAGTAGCTAAGTAGAGACATTGGCCATTAGAAGCCAATTTTTTTTTGGAGTTTTTGTAGTAACTTCTGAACGTCTTCATTAAATTTACTCTTAAGTGATCTTCTCAATGCTTTTGTGAGTGAATTTTTTTAAATTTCATTTTTGGGTTGTTGTATTTCTGTATACTAGCAATAAACTGATTTTTTTTTTTTTTTTTGGTATACTAAGCTTGTTCTCTGTATCCTTGCTGACAACTTGCTTCTTCTAATAGTTAGAAGACACTTCATTGGTATCTTGTATGTAAGGATCATGCTATCTGCAAATAGAGATAGCTTTACTTCTTTTGGATAACTTATTACATTTTCTTGCCTAATTATCCTAGCTAGGACTCCCATTACAATGTTTACTGGAAATGGCAACGGTGGATTTCCTTGCTTACTCTTGATCATAAAGGGAAAACACTCAATATTTTACCAGTAAGCATGATCTTAACTGTGGATTTTTCACAGACACTCTTTTTCAGGTTGAACAAGATCTCTTCTATTTATAATTTTTGTGCTTTTCTCACAAAGGAGTGCTAGATTTTGTCAGATGAGTTCTGTGTACCTGTTGACATGTTCATGTGTTTGTCCTTTATTCTATTAACATGGTGTATTACATTGACTATATATTTTTTTGATACGTTGAACCAACTTGGTATTCCTGGGATAAATCCCACTTGGTCATGGTGTATAATGCTTTTTTATATGTTGCTGAATTGGGTTTGTAAGTATCTTGTTGAGAATTTTTGCATCTGTTTTTGCATTGTTTACAAACCAACATCCCTAATTGGCTTTCTTTTCTTGTGCTGTCTTTGTTTTTGATATTAGGATAACACTGGTCTTACAGAATGAGTTGGGAAGCATTCTCTATTTTTTTGGAAAAGTTTGAAGAATTAGTATTAACTGTTCTTTAAATTTTTGGCACAACCAGTGGAGCCTTCCGGATCTTGGCTTTTCTTTGTGAAAAGTTTCTAAATTACTAATTCAATTTCCTTTTTATAGGTCTATTCAGACTTTCTATTATCAAGTTAATTTTGGCTAATTGTTTTTCTAGGAATTTGTTAATTTTATCACTTTTCTAATTTGTTGGAATATAGTTTGTGGTTTGTATTCCTTTTTATTTCTCTGAGGTTGATAGAAATGTCACTACTTTCTGATTTTACTAATTTGCATTTTTTTTGTTCAAAGGTTGTGAACTGTTTTTGTTGGTTTGAGATGGAGTCTTGCTCTGTTGTCCAGGCTGGAGTGCAGTGGTGCCATCTCGGCTCACTGCATCCGCTGCCTCTTGGGTTCTAGTGCTTCCCTTGCCTCACCCTCCTGTGTAACTGGGATTACAACCATGCACCACCATGCCTGCCTAATTTTTTGTATTTTTTAATAGAGATAGGATTTTACCATATTGGCTAGGCTGGTCTCAAACTCCTGACCTCAAGTTACCCACCTTCCTTGGCCTTCCAAAGTGCTGGGATTATAGGCATGAGCCACCGTGCCCAGCCGCAACTGTTATTTTATAAAAGAACCATATTTGGCTTTTATTCTTTTTCTTTTCTCTAATTTATTTCTTTGTTTACTCTTTGTCTGTTCTAATTTTATTTCTTTTTTCCCCCATTGTCTTAAGGTGAAAAATTACACTTGTCTAGAATCTTTTTATATAGGCATTCACAGTTATACTTTTTCTCAAAGGGCTACTTTAACTGTATCCCATAAATTTTCATATTGTTTGTGTTTTCATTGAAAAGTATTTTCAAGTTTGCTACTGGTTTCTTTGATTAATTTTTTTTTTTTTTAGTATTGTTCATTTTCCACATACTTTAAATTCCCAACTTTGACTAGGCATGGTTGCTCATGCCAGCACTTGGGTACCCCAAGGCAGGCAGATTGCTTGAACCCAGAAGTTTGAGAACAGCCTGAGCAACATGGTGAAACCCTGTCTCTATCAAATATTAGCTAGGTGGGGTGGCACATGCCTGTAATCCCCGCTACATGGGAGGCTGAGACTGGCAGGTTGCTTGAGCCCAGGAAGCTGAAGCAGTAGTGAGCGGTGATTGTGCCACTGTACTCCAGCCTGGGGGGACAGAGTAAGACCCTGCCTCCCCCACCGCCAAGGAAAGAAAAGAATAAGTAAGTTTCCAACTTTGTGTCTAATTTTATTCTTTTCTAAGAGACTGTACTTGGTATGATTTTGATCCTCTTAAAACTTGTTTTATGATGCAGCATATGGTCTGTTCTAGAGAATGCTCCATGTGCACTTGAAATAGGTATTCTGCTGTTGTTGGGTGGTATGTTCAATAGATGTCTGTTAGGCTTATTTGGTTTATAGTATTTTTCAAGTCTTTTGTTTCCATATTGATCTGCCTAGTTCCAGCCGCGATCGAAAGTAGAATATTGATGTTTGTAACTATTGTTGGATTGTTTATGTCTTCAGCTTTGTTCGCTTTTGCTTGTATTTTGGACATCTTTTAAATGCAACCTATTTGTGTCTTTGAATCATAGTTGTCTCTTGTAGACAGTTTGACAATTGTTGCCTTTTGATCCATTCGTTTTAATATATAATTAGATTTGTCTGCTAGCTTACTTTTTTCATATGTCTCTTATTGCTTTCTTTTGTAGTAAGTGAATATTTTTACTGTAATACTTTAATTCCTTTATATTCTCTAATTTTTTTAAGTTAGTGGTTGCTCTGGGGCCTACAGTATACATGCAAACATTTATTTGCTTCAGAATGTACTACCTTAATTCCAGTGAGATATTTAAAAATTACATGGCTCTACTATTTTCCTTTTTTATACTGTTATTATGCATATTATATCTATGTAAGAAACCCAACAATCCATTTTATTTTTTGCCATTGAAAGTAATGGTAAAAACTGCAATTACTTTTGCACCAACCTAATAATTATTAGTTTATATTTTGCTGTCTATAGAAGATGAAAGGTAAGCAAGTGTGTGTGTGTGTGTGTGTATATGTGTGTGTGTATGTACTTTTTAAAATTTTAAATTAAAACAAATTTTTTGAGACAGTCTCTATTGCCCAGGCTGGAGTGCAGTGGCATGATCTCAGCTCACTGTAACCTCTGCTTCCTGGGGTTCAAGTGATTCTCCTGCCTCACCCTTCCAAGTAGCTGGGACTACAGGCATTCACCACCACACCCTGCTAATTTTTGTATTTTTAGTAGAGTCAGGGATTCCCCACGTTGGCCAGACTAGTCTCAAACTCCTTACTTCAAGTGATTTGCCCGCCTCTCCATCCCAGAGTGCTGGGATTACACGTGTGAGCCACTGTACCCAGCTGCAAGTATGTATTTATAGAGTTTGTTGTATTAACTTCTTTGCCTGTCATTTTTAATTAATTTGTTACTGTGGGTACAAGTTGCCATCTGGTATCATTTCCTTAATCCAGTACACCTTTATTCCTATCCACCTCCTTTTTGCTGTTTTCATCAAATATACACAGTTCAATATGTTACAGATTAATCAGTTAACTATGTATCTATTGTTTAATATAATTTATACAGACAAGAGGCAAGGAAATACTGGGTAGAAGAAGGCTGTTCCCTGGCAAAGGCCCCATCCTCAAGCCTGGAAACTCATGGTCCTAAATGGGAATAGACTTTCCTGTATTCACACCCAAATGTTGCCTTTTGCCCTGCCATACCCTCCCTTTCCTGTGCCCACATAAGCCCAAAACCCCAGGCTCCATGAGAAGAAGAGCAGACAGACAGAAGAGCAGCAGAATGGCAGAATGGTGCAGCAGAGAAGGAGAGAAGAGAAAGAGCATCTGAACGTTGAGACGAGTTCAGCTGGGGATGGCGGGAGAGAAGATTGACTGCTGGATAGCCAAACTCCAGGGGAAGATCATCTTCCCACCCCATCGCCCTTTTAGCTTCCCATCCATCCTACTGAGAGCCACCTCCACCACTTAATAAAACCCCCACGTTCACCATCCTTCAAGTTCATGTTTGATCTGATTCTTTCTGGACGCTGGACAAGTACCTGGATACCAGGAGGGCACTGAGCTGGTTAACACTTAAGCTGACTGTGGACGACAGAGCTAAAGGAGCACTGTAACGTGAATGCCCACTGGGACTTTGGGAGTCATGGGTACCCACCCCTAGATGCTACTGTGGGGCTGAAGCCCAAAAGCACTTGCTTTGGCTATTGCACCTGCCCATCTGGGTGCTCCGCATCCCATAAGGGGTTTGAGTGTGTGGCAGCCAAACAGATGAGCCACACCCCTGTTTCAGGTCCTGTGAGGGGGTCAGGGAACTCTCACATTCCATAATTGCTTTTAAAACCAGTATATAAAGAAAACTCTTTTATACTTTTATATAATGTCTTTTATACTTACATTATCTTTACTGGTACACTTTGTTTTTAATGTGAATTAGAATTGCTGTCTCGGGTTGATTTCCTTCAGGCTGAACATTTGTTGCTATTTTTTTCTAAGATGAATCTGTTAGCAAATAATTCTGTGTTTCTGTGGAAGTGTTTTCATTTTGCTTTCATGTGTGAAATATTGGTTTTGCTGGATATGAGATATTTTTACTTCTAGTGACTATTACCCCACTGCCTTCTAACTTTTATTGTTTCTGATAAGTCACTTGTTAATATTGATGTTCTCTTACTAATCATTTTTCTCGAGCTACTTTCAAGATTTTTTCCTTGACTTTGGTTTTCAGCACTTTCACTATGATGTGTCTAGATGTAGATTTTTTTCTGATTTTTCTACTTTGGAGTTCATTGAGCTTCTTGACGACTAATTTTTCCTTTATTTTGGGAGGTTACCAGTCATTTCCTTGAATTTTTTTTTTTTCTGCTTCTTTCTCGTCTTTCCTTTTGGTACTCCCAATACAAAATTGTTGTGTACTTAATGGTGTTCTTTATTCTGAAGCTCTGTTCATTTATCTTCATCCTTTTTTCTCTGTTGTTTGGATTGTATTACCTCTATTGATTTAAGTGTAAGTTCATTGATTCCTCTCCAGTCCAAGCTTGTCACTGAGCTCCTTTATAAATGTTCATTATAGTTATACTTTTCAATTCCAGAATTTCTGTATTTTTAAACTGCTTAACATTAGTGATATTGTCATACCTTGCCTTACTACTTTTGAGTGTAATTTCCTCTAGTTCTTTGAACATATTTATAGTAGCTGATTCTGATTTGAGGTCTTTATCTGCTAAGTTTGATATATGGGCAGGGCCTTCTCATAGGCAGTTCCTCTTGCCTGCCCTTCCCCTCCCACCCTATCTTTGGAGGCTATCACTTTCCTATTTGGATGCATGACTTGTTTGCCTATTTGTTTATGACTTGGCTGGCCTATTTTAGTGATGTCTTTTACTTTCACAGGGAAAAGCTTCTGATGTTGCTTTTTCAGAGGGTGGACACTTGAGTATTATATAGTCATCCTGGAATGATAGTGGTTTCAGTGGGGGCTCTCTTTGACTGTCTCCTTCCCTGATCTCTATTATATTGTCTGCCTTTGATATCTCACCTAGCTGTTAGGCTTCACTCATTGTGTGCTAATGCTCACCTTTATTTTTGATAATGCCTTGGGCATATATCCCTTGTAGTCTCAGTTAAATTCTAGCCCCTTTGCAGGGGTAGTTTTTGAGGCCAGTATTGGAGGTTTGTTCCTAATCCTAGGAGAGCTTTTGTTAGCTGTGTTTTCCCCTGGCTTTCACTGGTAAACTGTCCGACAGTTTACATGTATCTCCAGCATTCTTTTAATTGCTTACCATGATGATCTCTTTTGAGAGTACACTTAGGTTTGAATTTCCAAATAAAGCGAGTTCCCTTTGGGAGTGCTTCATAGCTCTCTACTCTCACATCCTTTGTCTTCTACTTGTGAAAAATCACCACATCACTGCTTTGAAACCATGGGTGGGCACAGTGCACTCATTTTTTGGGAGTAAAATCGCTACTCTGACCTACACGGGGGCAGTACAAGACTCTAGTCTTTTATTTCCCCTGGTATGAAAATTGCCATATGTGTGAGCTGGAAGAAGACTGATCAGGGCCCCAATATTCTGGGGGCATGGGTGGGAACTATGTGAAAGAGGTGGGCCTCAACCTCGTGGGCCACACTTGCATAGATTTTAGCCTCTGTGCCATAGTGTTGAGGGGCATAGGAAATGCTGGCAGTCTGCCCTTCATACTGGGAACTTGGAGTGAGGAGGCCCTATCTTTTTGGCCATTACACTGAGCTGGCTGGGGGATAGAAGAAGAAATCGGTCATGGCTCGCATACCACAGTCTGTTCTTACCAAAATTTAGTAGATTTTCTCGAATAAATGTTTCTTCATTTGCTGAATGTCCTTAGGACAATTTTCAGAGGCTTTTAATGGTTCTTAAAATACTTTTTGCTAGTTTCAATGATGGGAGAGTCTGCAGAGCCCCTTGCATTGGCATTTTGGATGTCTCATGTTCTCTTAAGCATTTTTTAACTTAATGCCCTGGTATAGAATTCCAAAAATATACAGTTTCAGCAGAATCTTTTTTCTTAAAGCAGCATACATGTTTGTGTGTACACGCATTTCCTTCTTGTCTTATCTTCTAGCCCTACTGATAGGTATTGAGCTTGACCAGTTGACCTACCCTTCACCTACTTGGATACCACTTCCTCTTTATCACCTTGTGTCCTCATTTTTGCTTTTATGGTTAGGTTCCCAATTTCTACTTGAGGCACTGGAAGGGGTGACACATTTTATAAACTGTCTATTTGGCTCATACATTCACTTTGATTTTCAGCCAATCCCTTGGCTTTTGCAAACCAGTGTGTGGACTATCTATCTTATTCAGATGTTGGTCTCATCAAGAAGACACTTGTTTTATTTGTGCACTAATTTCATATGCTGCAATCCCCATGTAGCAATTGTGTGGAAGAAAGAATGTTTTGGAGATCATATAAGGTTTGGTTAACTGCCCACCATTGAACTGTGTTTTAAAGCAGTTTCACTAAGGCAGTTGTTTTGGTAATGGCCTTCAAAACTGTATTACAATGAGACTTCATTAAAGATAAAGGGAAAAATTGTCAGACATGAAATGTCTCTTCTAAAGTTCAGATGCAACTATTAATAAGACAGCTTTCATCATAGCAATTGAAGTCAGTGGGTATTCCCTGAGGAAGCATTGCATGGAGACTGTGTTTGAAAGGAACTGTTTTTCCTCATGAATTAAAGCAAGACACAAATTAGAGCAACCCACATTGTTTGGATTGTTGAGTCTCATCTAGGGGATCTTGAAGAACTTGTTTATTTCCTTACATATCTAATATGTAAATCTCCTGAGGGTATATTAATATTCATTTGCAATCCATATCAATTATTTCATGATAGTCTTTCTCTGCCTCCTTCATCTTCAGGGAATACCCAGTTGGATCTTAGCATCTTTTTTTTAAGTGTTGACCTCAATGGCCTGTGATCAGAAGGATTTTGAACCTATAATGAAGAAAAATTTCACCTTAATGTATGCAACTGTAATACTATAAAATTGATTTTTTTTTTAATCTGAAATAACCATTTGTGAACCAATCACACTTGTTCAGATGTTTTCTTAAGGTAACTTGTTGAAGGTATGAATAAGATCTATCAAAAGTGAGATATTGAATTCAGAACTTCACTTTAAAATAGCTTGTAGGTGAAATAATATATTCTTTGCCTGTTTGTTCTTTAGGCAGCAGGAGCCATTCGACCTCTTGTATCTACTGTCATCAGTCCATCTGCTGATGGTTGCTTAGACCACTCGCTAGAACGTGCCAGACACAGAGCAAGTGAAATGCCCCAAGCTTTTCTATTTGATGTGATTTATGAAGCATATCAGCAGGTAAGAATTCAGGCTTTTTGAATAAGCTGTTGTTATGTTGGGTTCCCCAAACAACCTCCATATTTGGAAAATTTCCAGAACTTATGGGACTGAGCGTATAGTTATACTCAAGGCTAAGACTTATTACAATGAAGTATTAAGGTTATACAGCTGGATCAGAAGAGAGACACACAGGCAGAATCTTTAGGAATCCATTTGCAGGCTTCTAGATGCTCTCTTCCCTCCCTCTCCTGAAGGATCATGCAAAACACACTTTCTTTCCAGCAATGAAAATGCAGCAAATTGACATTTATGCTCTCCTGTTGGAGACACAGTGTCCAGGGTATTGGATTGGTCATGTGGATATCCTCTGCTTGGCACATACAAAAATTCCAGATTTCAAGAAGGAAAGCTGGTGTTCAGCATAAATCATATTGTTGATACCTACAGTCTAGGCAGGCACAGTGACTTGCCCTTATCAGTTAATTCTCAGATGCTGGCTGAGGGCCTGTCTTATAAGCCAGTCTTTTTAAGAACAGCAGTTTCAGATGTAAGTTATCTGTACAGCTCCTTAGACATTTTGTTAATCAAAATTTTAGTTAAAAGTAACTTAAAAATCAAATATTTTCATTAATATTACTGGATTGCTTCTGGTTTTCATGTTTTGGAAATACTGCTGTACTTACATAATTTTACTGTCATTTGTTTGCCCATTTGAGTAAATAGTTATTGAATATCAGATATTGAGCTTGTCAGAAACTTTGCAATGAGATAAGTTTGAGTAACTAATCTAGTGCTTTAGTCAACTTGCTATAGGAGGTGAGGAAGAATTAGGTAAGAGGATAGAAGAGTGGCCGTAAGGATTAGAGGGTAGTATCCCAGAAACTTAATGAAGAGAGTACTTTCTGATTGTGCTGAATCAGATGCAAGCTGATCCATGGTCATCGTAGAATGTGGCAAAATAAAAGGAGGTGTGCAGTTTTAGGTTATAGCTAACTCTTCCTCTTCAAATGATGCTGGAAGGTCATAGATGTCTATTCTGTTAAATGTTGCCTAGGATTTCTAAAAAGTGAGGACTGACAACTGTACGTAAACATTTGCAATGTGAGATTACCAGTGTTTGACGGGCATGGTGGATATGAAAATCTTGTTGGAATTGATCTAAGAATAGAAGGGCTGATTTTTGGAGGAACTTTTATACATATTGAGTAGAGAAATGGGAAGAGGTAGCTGAATAGTTATAGATTAAGACTGACTTTTTTCTTCAGATGGATGATAAAATAGCACATTGTTATGCTGATGAGGGTGATTCCGCAGTGAGAAGACAGTGGTAAAGTGAGAGTAGATGGGACCTACTACATTAGTGGTATTGAAGTTGACCTTGGCTGGGAATATGGGTAGTTCATCCATAGGGACAGGAGGAAAGAGTAGGTGAAGACAGATGCAGATAGACTGGTAGATGTGATGAGAGGACTTGGAATTTGTCCCTTTTGAGGAATGAATGCAGAAAATACGTAATAGTGTTGACCATTTGGGAACTGAGCAGTGCATTAGGGTTCTCCAGAGGAACAGAACTAACAGGATATACGTATTTATGAAAAATAATTTATTAGGGAGAATTGGCTCACATAGTTACAAGGTGAAGTCCCACAATAGGCCGTCTGCAAGCTGGGGAAGAAAGAAGCTAGTAGTGGTTCAATTAGAGTCCAAAAGCCTCAAAAGTAGAGATGCTGAGAGTGCAGCCTTCAAAGGCTGAAAAGCCTGTTGTCTGATGTCCAAGGGCAGAAGCAACAGGAGTAAGCATCCAGCACAGGAGAAAGATGATGGCCAGAAGACTCAGCAGGCCAGCTTATCCCACCTTCTTTTGCCTGCTTTGTTCTAGCTGTGCTGGCAACCAATTGAATGGCCCCACCCACATTGAGGGTAGGTTTTCCTCTCCCAGTCCACTGACTCAAATGTAACTCCCTTCTGGTAACACCCTCACAAAGACACCCAAAAACAATACCAGCTATCCAGGCATCCTTTAATCAAGTTAATACCTAATATTAACCATCACAAACAGATATCTGGCAATTGTAACCAAGGTATCATATGAAGTTGAGTCAGTTAGAAGATACCCATTACAAGCTGATCCGTGGTCACTGTAGAATGTGGTAAAATAAAAGGTGTGCAGTTTTAGGTTATAGATAACTCTTCCTCTTCAAATGGTGCTGGAAGGTCACAGGTGTCTAATTGCCATTCTATATGCTGACTGGCTGGATTGCTTCTTCTCCCTGTTTCTTCTGGCTTACCTCATTTGTCCCCTTATATATGCTCTAGCCATGTTCACTTTAGTTCTTCAAATACAAGATTCCCACTATCAGAAAGTTTACATCCCACCTTGCTACTTATTATTTAGTTATCCTATAATTATCATTTATTCAAGGAATTCTTTCCTGTCTGGCCACACCAGGTTAGGCTGACCCATTCTGTGTTCTTCTAATGCCTGTTTTTCTTCTCTCCCCAGCATCAGACTGATAATTGAATAATTGCTTGAAGCCATTTGTGAAATGTCAAACTCCTCTGCTAGGCTGTGAGCCCTATGAAGGCAGGGATGGTACCTGTCTTGTTCTTAGCAATCTGCCTGGTATATTACTAATACCAAGTATATATATTCGTTCAAAGGAATGATCATAAAAGGCTGTGCATATATTTTTAAAATGGTCCACATACTTGCTCTTCCTCTGCCTAGGCCACTCTTTACAGATCTAAAACTGCTTATTTCCACTCTGTTTTTTTTTTTGAGATGGAGTTTCACTCTTGTTGCCCAGGCTAGACTGCAATGGCACAGTCTCGGCTCACTGCAACCTCTGCCTTCTGGGGTTCAAGTAATTCTCCTGCCTCAGCCTCCCAGATAGCTGGGATTACAGGTGCCCGCCAACATGCCTAGCTAATTTTTTGTATTTTAATAGAGATGAGTTTCACCATGATGGCCAGGCTGGTCTCAAACTCCTGACCTCAGGTGATCCACCTGCCTTGGCCTCCCAAAGTGTTGGGAGTACAGGCATGAGTCACCACACTCGGCCTATTTCCATTCTTTATTGAGGTCTGTAGCAAACATCACCTCCTCAAAGAAGTCTTACCTGATAATCTTATAATCTTAAAGTAGCAGCATCTATCATGTATCCCTTTTTCTGGTATAAGAATCACTACTCCTGCCCACTTTTGTTTTCCGTTTGGTTTGCATGCAATATGTTTTTCCACCTCTTTACCTTAAGTTTATTTCGGTAAGGCTCTTGAAGACAGCAGATACTTGGTTGGTTTTATCCATTCTGCCATTCTGTATCTTTTAATGGAGGATTTAGGCCATTTGTATTCAATGTTACTACTGAGATGTGAGGTACTGTTCTATTCATCATGTTAGCTCTTACCTAGGTACTTTTTTTCATTATGTTGTTGTTTTATAGACCCTGTGAGGTTTATGTGGAGGAGGTTCCATTTTGATATATCGAGCTTTTGTTTCAAGATTTAGAACTCATTTAGCATTTCTTGTAGTGCTGGTTTGGTAGTAGCAAATTTTCTCAGCATTTGTCTGAAAAAGATTTTATCTTTCCTTAATTTATGAAGCTTAGTTTGGCTGAATAGAAAATTCTTGGCTGACAATTATTTTGTTTCAGGAGGCTAAAGATAGGAACCCAATCCCTCTGGCATGTAAGGTTTCTGCTGAGAAATCTGCTGTTAGTCTGATAGGTTATTCTGCTGAGGTGCTGTAACAGCCTGTGTTGTTTGGCTACCAACCAGGAGGTGGTGCTTCCAAGAGAGCAGCAGCTGTGGTATTAGCAGTGGGATTTGAGCTTGCCCTGAGTTGCCATAGGGAAGTATTCTGGCTTCTCAGGAGATGAGTGGGGCCATAAAGTTCCCAAAAGTTTGTCCTTTGTGTTAAGCTACCAAGGTGGGTGGAGAAATACCACCAGGTAGGGGCAGGGTTAGGTGGGTCTTAGCTCAGACTCTCCTTGGGTGGAGGCTGCCATGGCCACTGTAGGGAACAGGTGGTTCTCCAGCCACTGTGGTAGTGTTTCAGGGAGGAGTATAACTGCCTCTGTTGTGCAGAAGAGTTCACAAAGTGAGTAGGAAGTAGCAGGCAGCAGTAAGCCTTACCCGGCTCCCACATAATTGGTGAGGCCTGTGTTACTCCCATAGTGCCCTGCTAACAGCACCACATGTAGATCTGGGCAGCCTGCACACAGGACTCAAATCTGCCCCAGGCCATTAGATTCCCTGCAGAAATAGCAACCATGGCTTTCAGACCATGTTCCTCCCCATCTGCCCACAAGGCTGGGCACCCAGATCCTGCACTCCTATCTGTGGCACACTTCCAACTTACCCTTGGGATCTGTTCAAGGGAGTTTATCCCCACTTGAGATTATATCACAGAATTCAGTTGGGAGCTTCTTTCACCCTGCAACCCCTCCCTGAGTTCATTGGCTAACTTCCCTGAGGGATGCTCTGAAATATAGTCAGGAATGGCTTCCCTTGGCTAGTGCTGGAGACTGGGAATGCCTGCAAGGGACTTCCTGCTATTGCTTCTACTTTTATATTTCACACCACTCCCTAAATCCAGTCCAGCTCTGGGTAGGGTTAAGGCCTTCTCCTGTGGTCTGGATTTTCACATTCCCTCATGGGGATGTAAGATTGGAGGCAGGATTTCCCCCTCTCACATCCTGGATGCTTAGAGTTTTTCACCTGTCTTCACAGAGTAGGCTGCAACCTGCCACTTCTTTCAAAGGGTCTGTGGATTCTTTTGGTTTTTCCTGTTAAGTTCCTATTGTGGTTCTTGGGGAAAGAAAATCACAGTGTAAATCTCTACTCCCTATTCTGTCCTTCCAAGTGGGCTAGTCACACTAACACTGCCTGCTATCTGCCACTTTGGGGGCAAAAAAAAGATCATACTTTGTTCTGCTTTAGTTTGCTTCTTAGATATCACTACCTGATATATCTTTTTTGGTGTGTATCTTTCCTATTAAAACCTCAGTTCTGTGAGGAGAGGGACTTTATCTTGTTTAGTCTCATCTCTAGCACCTAGAAGAGTTTATGGCATGGATTAGGTTCTTAAATATTGTTGGATGACTTTCATGTGTATACATATATGTAGACACATGTTTTATATGTTAACACTAATGCCAGTTATATAAACAGATTTGGTGTGGATAATATATGTGCATATATTAAGTACATACACATTAATGAAGTCCCCTTAAAAAATCTTTAAGAAATTCATCTGAAAAATTTTTGGAAGTATGGGCAAAGATCTGTGTGTAAGGTTGGTGATTTGCAGCATTTTTATAAGTGTCGTCATTTTTACTGAGTCTTTATTTCTAGAGATCAAGAAAATTGTGACATTTACTAATAGAAGCTTTAAAGGGTCACTAAACGTTATTTTTGCAGAATTTGAGTATGAAATTGTTCATGTTAGAATGTTACTGAGAAACTAATACATAAAGTTGTAATAACAACTATATAAAATGTGTATACGCCTGTTTGTAAGTGTAAGTGCACACACAAAATCAGAAAGGTTGATTGCCCTTGTGAATACCAAAATGCTGCTAGTGCCAATGACTGATAATTTAAAAGTCAAAATCTATTGTATTTTACTTAAGATACATAAATTCGTATGTGTTTGTTTTCAAAGAATCTCGGACTTTTCCATGTAACTAGGTATTTGTCCAGTTTTCTTTTATTAATATTGGAGAAAACTATTTCATCCTTGAGAATTTTTAATGACACATTAGGAGTTTGCTAAAGGAAAATATTTCTAAAGAAAATAACAAAAGAATAATACAAATTCAATAGTGGAAACTATGCGATCTCCAGGAACATGAAGAAAAGCCCACGGATTGGTCCAGTGGATTCTTATTGAATCTTCAAATGTGAAATTCTTTTCTGTGCAGTTTGAGGAAAAATAATAAATTATTATACAAAGAAGCTTTTTAAAATCCATTTCCTGAGAAAATTGTTGTTGTGCGCACAGATGGTATTCTGAATTTTGTTGCTCAGAGACCTGGCCTTGATTCTAACACAAGTTTTTGGTACATAGAGAATTTTAGAAGGTAATTTGTTAATTAGGTTCGAATGAAAATTCATGAAAGATACAGCAGGATTCAGCCAGTGACAGAATGAGTCTCTGGGGTGTTAATTATGTACCTTTTGCTTTGATATCCTAGACTTGACTGTGGAGATATGTAATATTTAAGTGTTAATCTCATAAAGGAGATTGAGAAGCTGTATTTTTTAAATGCCTGTTTAACTTAATTGAAACAACCCCTCTCCCCATTTTTAAAGATTCCTGTTGCTTATCTGTGGGGAGCTGAATATAATAGCTGTAAAATTAAAGAAATATGACAGGAATTCCAATTCATAATTCATAGCCTGCCTGTACCCCACATGCATTAGAATAAATAAGACTTGTACTGTCAACAAGTTTGGGCTTTAAGTACTGAGTTAACAGGGATAAGTGAAGAAGATGAAATTTTATGAAGTGTCTTTTCTTTGTATCCACAAAGCATTACAACTCTCAGAAGTTTTATTTCCATTTTTACAGTGTAGTTCCCCATTTCTTCTCCTTTCCTGCCTTCCTCCCTGGCTGTTTTTGCTAGTTGTTTGGTTGCACCTGGATTGGATTTGCAGATAAGGAAGAACCTCAGGGGAAACCTCATGTCACACTGGGTTTTTGGATAAGGGGCGCAGTGGGCACAGGGAGCAAGGGGTACAGTAGAAAGATAAGAGGGCATAAGTTTTGTTTTTTGTTTTTTTTGTTTTTTTTAAATGGAGATTTGAGGAAAGGGGTACAGTAGAAATATAAGAGGGCATAAGTTTTGTTTTTTTTTGTTTTTTTTTTTTTAAATGGAGATTTGAGGAAAGGGGCAAGGAATGAAAAGCTCTCAGGAGGGTGAGTGAGAGAACATACGAAGAAAAATGATTTATAAAGCAAGATGAATAGGGATTTAAAGATGAAGCTTTGAGTCAGAAAGAGCTGACTTGTTACTTTAGTGAAAGTATTTGCAAACCATCGTTTCTTATACAAGTCAGTTGCAAACCACAGTAGCAAAGTGGCACATCTCAGTTATTAATGAAAACAAGATCTATATATTTATGGTATTTCATCAGAGAAAGTAAATTGACAATCTTGATGATGGATTTGGAAAGCATTTAACTCTTCAAGGTCACGTGTCTTCCTACTTGTCATATTTCCCATGTTTTTTTTTTTTTTTCCCTCCCTCTTGCCTTTTTTTTTGTTACTTCTGTCAATTATTCTACTAGGTAGGTTCATATAGTCATGTCATTTTCTTTGGTTCCATTTTGGAAAAATTATGAAGAGCTGTAGAAAAAAATGATCCTGTGACTTGGCTGGGATCTTCTTTGAGTATATTTGTTACCCCCAGAAATTTCATTCTCAACCATTAGCCTAAAAGCATAAATTAGCCTAAAAGCATAAATTACTTTTATCTGTTGTTCAGTTCATATGTATGGCAGTTTATAAGTGTTTCTAGTTCTGTAAGTTTCTGTGAGTTTCTTTAAGACTAATGAGTATAGTTATATAAGGTTAGCAGTGGTTATAGTTTCAGCCACATTTTCTGTAGCTTTTAATGTTCTTTAGTTTTCTAGCTTTTGTCAATCTGATGGTTGTGTATTTATTTGTGTTTTAATTACAGCTACATTGCTAGTGAGGATGCAGCTTTGTATGTTTGTTTATGTTTGTGTTACTTATTGCTGTGGTCTGAACGTCTGTGTTTCCCCTAAAATTCCTGTTGATACCTCACCACCAAGGTGATGGTATTGAGAGGTGGCACCTTTGGGAGGTGATTAGATCATGAGGGCTCTGCCTTTATGAATGGGATTAGTACCCTTAGAAAAGAGGCCTGAGGGAGCTTGTTTGCCCCTTCTACCATGTGATGATGCAACAAGAAGGTGCTATCTAGCAGGAATGGGTCCTCATCAAAAACTGGATCTGAAGCCTTGATCTTGGACTTCCCAGCCTCTCATATTGTGAGCAATAAATTCTTTTTATAAACTATGCAGTCTGAGGTATTTTGTTACAGCAGCCTAAGTGGAGTAAGGCACTTACTAACATTTTAATATGCTTTAATGTATTTTGTCCACTGTCTTCTGGGTGTCTTATCTTTTTCTTGTTGATGTGTTAGGGTTTTTTATACATCCTAGATACTATTTTTGTCTTGGTCTTACAGGTTACAAATATACTTCAATCTGTTTGTCAGTGTTGTCTTAAATACATTCATATATTACTTTGTTGCCAAATCTTGAGTCGAAGGTCTTGTTTAAGTTGTTGTCTGTATCATCGTATCATCGTTGTATTTTATTCTATTTTTCCATTTCACACTTAGGCCTTAAGTTTGTTTGGAGGTCATTTAAAAATATTCTGTGATACAGGGCACCTGCCTTTTTCATCTTTATAAAGAGAGATTTTTCAACATCATTTATAAAATCATCCATTTTTTTGACTAATTTGTGCCTCTATTATGTTGCCAACTTTTTATATATATGTAGATTTATTTCTGGGTTCATTATTCACTGTCTCCTCTGATACCACCATATTGTTTTATTTTCTGTTAATTACTTTCAAGATTATCTGTTTTAGCACAGGTTCCCTAGCAAATAGAGCCTTAGGCAAGGCTTAAATACTGATGTAAGATGATGATTACAAATCTGGCCATTATTTCACAAACACATCTGGTCATTTCATCACATGGGGACATATTCAGACAGGCTTATCCAAAACTGTTGTATTGTTACCTCCAATGTACTGTTCTAAGACTCAGAGTTCATCTGGCATCTCCCCCTGTGTTAGCATTTCCCCCAGAGGCAGTGAACTCCTGGCTCCTTCAGTCACAGGGAGAAGCCAGATCCCATGACCTGTATCATGATTCTCTGTCTCCAGAGGAAGCTATGAGTAGAAACCAGAGACTGGCTGCTGTCCTCAGTTAAAGGACTATGAGGTCCCACATGCAATTAGTCACTCTGGTAAAGGGGTCCTAGGAGACAGATGAGACCAAGGGAAACTGAGGCAGGGAACAAGATGTGACTGATACACTTGGTATCGACCTTTATATCTTTTCTATACATTTGAAATCTTATGTTAAGTTCCCTCCAGTTGGAAGATTTTATTGGAATTCTTTAAGATTTTAAATTGATGTGTCTCTCACAGTCTGGGAGACACATCAACAACAGGTTGTTGTTCAACATTTGTTATGTGAGCTGGGTGATGGTTAATAAAAATCAAGCCATGACAAAAATTACTCCTTGATTTGCTTGAGGGGCAGATTTTAATTTACTAAAATTTTCAGGAAATAAGCAATCTCGAAACCCAAGAGAATTCATGCTTTAAATCCAGATGTTTTGTGGTGCTTAGGCCACACTGCACATTGATTATATGGCAGATAATGTTGAGCATTAGTTCATCATTGAACATTACCTGTGACATCTGCATCATGCCAATTTCACTGAGCAACCTGCAAGTCTCCTGCTTCTACACAACATTTTACACACTGAAAACATTAGTTGAAATAAAGAAAAGCATGCAACGCACTGCTATGGGATTTCCTTACCAATCAAGACTCATGGAAAATAAAATTGAGTTCTTCAGATGCCTCCATTCCTTATCTATCTGGACAAAAGGCACCATACACATACCAACTGCCAGGGCAAACCTTGGGTTTGGACGCTAGGATGTTTTGACTTTTAAGAATTCATTCATCAATTGATCAAACTTATTTTAGATTTGAAATTATTTTTTAAGATGTTTGTCTTTTGTGGCCAGTGCTTTTAGGATGGACACTATTATTATGACCTTTGGGGTATAAGTACCTGAGGCTCAGATGCTCACATTTTATGCCTTAATGTAAAAAGACACAACTTTAACTTTCAGGCACATTAAGTGTAAAGGCTGTATTCCAATAATTATTTCCTGCCCTCAGTACATTTTATAACTGAAAAAGATCTACGGATTAAGTTGATGTCTTTACATTTTCTTATTTATGAAGATAGTACAGTTCATTCAGATCTCTTACATTCTTTGAAGGATTTTTTACTTTATATTAGTAATTTCTTAGATTAGTTTTTATCTGTTCTAATATGTTATTTTCTATCACATTTTCTAACTGACATTTGCTCTTACAGCATTTTTCTGTCAGGTATATTGAACTTATAGCAGGCAAATTTATTGAACTCTGGTGTTGTTTCTATTTGAATTCTAAGTTTTCTACTCCCATGATTGTATTGTCTGCAATAATGACAAATTTGTACTTTTTTCCCACTGGTCCTTATTTATTTATCTTTGTTGCTTTGGCCAGGACCTCCAGTATCGTGTTGCAGTAATGGGGTATGTTTTTCAGATTCCATCACTAAAGAGACTGTTTCATTTTTTAAGTATAATGCTTGATGCAGGGATTTTTTTGATAAAGACTTTATCAAATGTAATCTACCTTTAATTTTCACTTTTCTAAAAAGGCTTATTTCTCTAAAAAAAAATCAAATAGCTATTGTGCTTTTTGAAATCTTGTCCTTTTTCTACATGTAGCTCTCATGTTACTTTTTTCTTTTTGTCTAATGTGAATTAGCATTATAGACTTACTGATTTCAAACTGCCTTTGTGATTCTGGGGTGAATACTGCTAGCTGCAATGTTTCAGACTACTGGATTTAGCTACCTGATATTTTATTTGGGATATTTTCCCTCTGTTTAAGTGAAATTCTTCTTTTCATAATTTGCTGTCCTTGACTTTCAGTGCAAGACTGTGCCAATCTTATAAAATGAGTTGGGACATTTTTTGTTCGTTCTTTTTGGGAAACACTTTTAAGATAGAGTCATACCTCGTTATTGAAATTCCAATAGAGCTCCTCAGTAAGACTTTCTAAACTTGGAGCTTCTTTAGGGGTTGGTGGGGCAGGGTAGAGGAGCAGCCTTTTGATGGTGTTGATAATTAACATTTCAATTTCCATAATGGTTATTGAATATCTAGACTTTCTCTTTTTTTCTGCCGATTTTGACGCTTTGTATATTTTTCTAAAACTTCTGTTCTTTTATATTCTCAAGTTTATAGGCATGGTATTTTGTTTTAATTAAGACGTATCTGTAGGGGACGGGGAAGGGGAGATGAAGCTGGTGTTGGAGGAAGAGAAATGATTATCAAAAGCAGAAAAACTGAGACAAACCTCTGACAAGCATTATCAAGCCAAAAAAAGGAAGAGTAAAACAAATACATCTTGAGTTAAATACATAGATCATTCTTTAAATCTTTCTTAGATTTTAGTAAATATATTCTAAGCCGCTAATTTCTTATACTTAATACAATCAGAATTTCTCTAACATGACAAATTGAGATACAGTGCTTTCATTATCTTGTAGCCTGTATTTAATAACTTTCTCTCATACCTCAGGTGTCCAGGCAAATAATTCTCTCCTTTGTTTTATAAAGTTAAATATACATATTTTCAAAGCGTAGATAATTTCTTATCTGACACACTGCTATGGTTTGTATGTGTCCCTCTAAAATTCACATGTTGAGCTTAAACTCCAAAGTGATGACATTATGAGTAGGACTCTTTTAGAGGTGATTAGGCCACAAGGGTTCTGTCTTCAATGAGATTAATGTCCCAGGCATCAGAGCTGCCCAGCCCTTCTACCTCTTCTGCCATGTGAAGACACAGTGTGTGTTCCTTTTTGCCCCTCCACCTTTTCTGCCATGCGAAGACACCATGAGAAGATGCTTTCCCCAGACACCAAATCTGCTGGCACAGTAATCTTGGACTTTCCAGCCTCCATACTGTGAGAATAAGTTTCTATTGTTGATAAACTACCCAGTCTGTGGTATTTTGTTGTAGTGGTCTGAATAGACTGAGACATGCACTCTTTTAAAAAGTTACTTTGTAAACTTGTGATGAAATATATAACTAAATCTACAGTTTTAATTATTAAGTGTGTGGTTCAGTGGCATTAAGTACATTCACACTTTTCTGCAACCATCATCTTCAGAATATATCTTTCAAAACTGAAACTTTGTGCTTATTAAATGGTAACTCCTCTTCCCCTCTCTCCCAGCTCCTGGCAATCCCCCTTTTACTTTGACTCTGAGTTTGACTGTTCTAGGTGTACCTCATGTAATCATTGTATGTGACTGCTTATTTCACTTAGCATCATGTCTTTAAGGTTCATCTATGTTGGAACATGTGTCAGAATTTCCATTTTTGGGCTGGCTGAGTAACATTCCATTGTGTGTACATACCACATTTTGTTTATCCACTCCTCTGTTAATGGACCCTTGGGTTACTTCCACCTCTTGGCTATGGGGGACAATGCTGCTAATGCATATGGGTATATAAATCTGTTGGAGTCTCAGCTTTCAATTCTTTTAAGTATATTCCTAGAAGTGGAAATACTGGAAAGTATGATAATTCTACTTTGAATTGTTTGAGGATTTGCCATACTTTTTTCATAGTGGCTGTATCATTTTTATTTCTATCAGTAGTTCACAAGGGTTTCCAATCAGTTTCTACACATCCTTGTCAATAGTTACTTAAAAAAAACAAAGTAATTGTCCTAATGGCGATGAAATGGTATCTGATCATAGTTTTGATTTGCATTTCTCTAATGATTAGTGATGTTGAACATCTTTTAATCTACTAATTGGCCATTTTTATATATCTTCTTGGGAGAAATGTCTATTCAATTCCTCTGCCCATTTAAAATTGGGTGGTTATTTTTTTTTCTTTTTCTTTTCTTTTATTATTATTTTTTATTATACCTTAAGTTCTAGGGTACATATGCACAACGTGCAGGTTTGTTACATATGTATACATGTGCCATGTTAGTGTGCTGCACCCATTAACTCGTCATTTACATTAAGTATATCTCCTAATGCTATCCCTCTCCCTTGCCCCCTCCCCACAATAGGAACCGTTGTGTGATGTTCCCCTTCCTGTGTCCAAGTGATCTCATTGTTCAGTTCCCTGTGTGGTTATTTTTTGTTGAGTTTAGGAGTTCTTTATGTATTCTAGGTATTAACCCTTTTCAGGTATGATTTATAAATATTTTCTTCTGTTCCAGAGATTGCTTTTTTCACTGATATATCCTTTGGTGCACAGAATTCTTAAATTTATATATGGTTCAATTTATTTTCTGTTGTTGCCTATGCTTTTGGTGTTGTATCCAAGAAATCACTGTCAAGGTTAGTCATGAAGATTTTGCCCCTATGTTGTCTTCTAAGATTTCTATAATTCTTGCTTTAACTTATATTTAGGTCTTTGGTCCAGTTCGAGTTAACTTTTATATACGTCATGATGTAAGAGTTCAAATTCATTCATGTGTATATGGATATTCGGTTTTCCCAGCACCATTTGTTGAAGAGTGTTTCTCGTCCATTAAATGGTCTTGGCGCCCTTGTCAAAATTATTTGAACATATATGTGGGGGTTTATTTCTGTACTCTATTAGTCTATAGGTCTCTCTTTACTACTACTACTTCAACTACTACTACTTCTCCTCCTCCTCCTCCTCCTCTTCTGTTGTGATTAGTGTGATTTTATGGTACCATGTGAAATGAGGAAGTATGAGACCTCCAACTTTGTTCTTTTTCAAGACTGCTTTGGTTATTTGGAGTGATAAAGTACTCCTTAATGTAATTGACTCTTACCATATTTTCTTTCTTCCTTTTGTCTTATTATCTAGTGTAGTGTCCCAAATCTAATGGATGTTTGATGAATGTTACTATGAGACTTGATGACTTTTTAATAGTATAAAATACCGCATGCTTTTAAAACAATTTATTTTCCTCATGTACTACAGAATAGAAAACTGAACTTATTGTAGAATCCTTAGGTATCAATACTACTTTCTAAAAAATACTTTTTATCCTAGTTCACACTTGTTCTGTAGGAATCGTGTCTTAACAAGACATGAACATCTGTCTTTAGGCTAGACAATTTCTAAAAATGCAGTGTGGATGAAGTCCAATTGTAAACATCTAAAGAACAACAGAAGACAAAAAATAAAATGGAGGACATAGAAGCAGAGGCTAGAGTGGGGACACCAACAATAATAGAGTTGTTACTTCCTTCCTATGGCTTGTCCTGAGTTCATGGTATTGTATTGGAAAAGTAGGATTCTGGGATAAAAAGACTTTAGTCTGAGAGATTACTGGAAATTTCAAAGGCACAAGATTGCTGTTTACGCCTTTCTGATAAGAAAGTTAAAATGGAGAATAAAAGAGAAGAGACATATAACACTTACTGTCTCATAAGCAATAGGTAAAAGGTTCTCTTGGCACTGTCAAAGGATTTTTGTTTTATCTTCTAAAATCCTGTTTTTTGTTACAGACTTTGGCAAGGGAGGCTCCTTCTCTTGAGTAAATAAAAATTAACTGATATATATATCTTCTCTTGATTATTTACTGCAAGAATCTGCATCTTAAATTAGGTTCTCGCTTCTGGAGGATGGTCAGGAGGGGACAAAAGTTAGAAGGAAGTTGAGAAGTGACACAGATGGACACTAAAGAATTAGACATAACTGACAGTTAAAACTGCTGGCTTTGCACACCAGTATCCAAGCAATGCTCTGACATTCTTCCAATGATGACAATGTTGACTACCAAGCAATTCAATGACGACAGTACTTGTGATCACACTGTGAATCACTTGTGTACTAGTAACAATGCCATTATTTTGGGGGAGAAATGAAGTTTAAAATGAAAAACTTGCATTAACTGGGTGTGGTGGTGCTCCCAGCTACTCAAGAAGGAGACTGAGGTGGAGGATCACTTTGAGCCCAGGAGTTCTAGGTTACAGCGAGCTCTGACTGCACCACTGCACTCCACCTTGGGTGACAGAGCGACACTCTGTCTCAAAAAAACACAAACCAAAAACCCAACATAAAGATTATTAACTGCTAATATTAAAGCATTTTCATGAACTACTTTTGTAGAAATTAATCAAGTCTGAAATAGTTTTGTGGGATTCATACCCTACAAAATTACATGCCCTTCAACAAGAACTTAGACATTATGGATTTAAAAAATAAAAATCTATTTTTTTCCTTACATTATTTCAAAGTTATCGTTTTACTGACATTCTTTGTGGGCCTTAATATCTTGAAAAAACTTGATGTTTCAGGCTGGGAGCTAAAGATGTAGTTTTGCATTATATGGACAATTTAGAAGACTCATTTTGAATGCTTTTGACATTAATCAATTTCTTACTTTTTTAGAATTAGTAGAAAGCAATTTTTTCAGAATATTTTGGACAAGTGGAATTTATACTATTGAATGCCAAGATACCGGTACATTTGCCTCAAGTAGGTACTCTGAACCATGAAATAGTGGGAATTTTCTGCTTATAGTATTCTTCAGATTCTGTGTCAAGTCATTACCCAAGGTTTTTGATTCCTAGTAATGACAGAATAGCATGCCCAACCCTTTGGATACAAATTATAAACTGTGATACGTATTTTATGGATGGGTGAATGAGGGTGGCAGGATAGGTTTGACCTATTTGTATAAAGGCAGTTAAGAGTGAAAGTAGGCAAAAATCAGAAGGGATTTAGCTTGTGAAAGGTAATTGTACTGGGTAAGAGCTACCTTTATATGTTGTACCACTTAATCGCTTCCCAGCTCCAAATCCACCCATTATTGCCTGCTGGACATCTCTTTTGCTTAAGACGTCTTAAGCTTCATCACTGGAGGGTGCCAAAGGGACGCTGCGGGAGGAGGGGGCTTCTTTTCCTGATTCTGGCATGTTTCCATCTCTGCTGGCTCCACAGCTGCCATGGCCATGTGTGTGGCACTTGGTGGTGTTTACTTTCTAGTAGGTTTTCTCTGTCAATCTGGCCTGATGTTCTCTGCCTACCAGCTTCTGCCTGTGTACACCGTTGTGGAGATTTTCCTGCTTGCCAGTCCTGGCCTGTGGCTCTGTGCCTGCCAGCTTCATTTTGCTAGTACCCCAGCAGTAGACTTCCAGCTTGTCAGGCCAGTCTGTCATTCTGTGTTCAGCCTCAGGCTCCTTGCCCATCCAGTCGGGGGCTCCCAGGTTGCCAGGCATTTGCAGTTTCTGACACAGCCTTGGCCTGCCATCCATGCACCAACTCTGGCCCACCTCAAGCCATGAAACTTCCCTGCCATCCGGTGGGCTGCAGCTCAGACATGGAGAGGGTATGCTCCTTCATCAGGTACTCCCCCTCAGACTTTGGATATCTCTGAGTCCTGTCTTATTCCTTCTCAGCAATAAAACTACCATAGTTAACACTTTATATGGAATCTTTCCTGTTGAGATTATTGTGGCATTTATGACTCTTGACTGAATGCTGAATGATAGCTTTTCTCCCAAGGTCATTTCACAGTTCCTGTAGTGACAAGGCAGACAGCTACTATCTTTTTGTCCTGTGAAGTAGGAGCTTGCAGCTGCCAAGGTAGCTGGAAATTGAGGGGGATATCCTAGAATAGTGGAGCTACAGAGGAGGGAGGCTGCACACGTCTATAAAATCCCCTAAAGGTGACCCAGGATGGTGGCTCATGCCTGTAATACCAGCACTTTAGGAGACCGAGAAGGGCAGATCACTTGAGGTCAGGAGTTTGAGACCAGATTGGCCAACATGATAAAATCCTGTATCCACTAAAACTACAAAAATTAGCTGAGTATGGTGGTATGCACCTGTAATTCCAGCTACTTGGGAGGCTGAGGCATGAGAATCTCCTAAACCCGAGAGTTGGCGGTTGCAGTGAGCAGAGATTGTGCCACTGCACTCCAGCCTGGGTGGTAGAGCGAGACTCTGTCTCAAAAATAAATAAATATCCCCTAAAGGCTTTGCTGACTCCTGAACTGTGTACACAGGGGGCAATATTCTAAGGGACTCATGGGAAAGCATCCACCTTCCCATGGGAAGGTGGAAAGAGAAAAGCAGATACTTCAGCAGCTGCTGAGGCGGAGGAGAAACAGTTTGGAGTTCAAATCCTGCTATATTAATGGGAGTTTGATAAACATCTTTGGCTTTTCATTGATATCCCAGAGAACCACATTTTAGGAGTGAAGACCACTTCCCAGGACACACTCAACATCCTTCAGAGAAAGTTAACAGAATCTCTAAATGTAACACATCATTTACAGTGCTCAGTGTGTAGTTAAAACTTATTAAATATTGTGACTTGTGCTAAGAAAATAGGTCAATAGAAAAGGACCCAGATGTTGGAAATGGCAGAGTAGTTTAAAACAACTACGATGAATCTACAGGAAAAGGTTGATATCATGTATGAGAGATGAGGAAATTTAAGACAGATGTGGAAAGGGTAAAAAATGGCAATCCCAGAACTGAAAAATGTCCTGAATGTGAAATGTAGTGGATCTATTGGCTGTGATTAACAGCAGGTTGAAGAATGAATTGGGGAACTTTATGCAGGGTTCCAAGAGAACAAAGTAGAAGCTGCCTGTCTCCTTATAGCCTGAGCCAGACCTCAAGCAGCATCACTGCTGTTGTACCACATAGAGCAGAGCAGTCAGAGGCCAGCCTGTGTTTAAAAAGAGGAAAACCAGATACTCCCCCACCTCCAAAAGCATTTGCGGCTATCTTTAATCCACCACAATCATAAGAGCAGGAAATGTGGAATCAGACAGCTTTGAGTTTATTTATTGTTGTTGATGTGCTATATTTCTGAGTTGTGGTGTTTTACCCAAGAAAGAAGGTAGTACCTTCCTTGCTGGGTTGTTAAGGAAGTATGTAGAAATAGAAAAATGAATACAACTTACATGTTAATAATTTTATTGTTTGGCTTAACTTGTTCAGTGCCTAGTAAAGTATTTATATCTAGATAGTTTTAGATAAGTTTATAAACATTAATTTTTTTCTTTCATGATTTTGGGATAAACTTGGAAGCAATCTAGAATTTTTCTCTGTAAAATTTTTTTTTCCAGTTCCACTTACCCTTTGTTACTTAGCTTAGCTATGGCATGTAAGTTGTCAAACCAGTAAGAAGGTATTGTCACCACTATCACTGATCAAATCATCTGATCTTTTAGAATTACTTAGAGTAGTGAAGAGCTTGCAGTGATAGGAGGTAATCAGTGAACACAGATCTTTATACTGTAATAATGAATGAGAACCATCAGCAGATGCCTACTCAAGCCACTGTTCTGGTGGGTGGCCCCTTTGCTGGGTTAACTTGCCCTGCCACCCTGCTATCTCAACACCCAAACCTGTCTACTTCAAGCCTGTTCTACCAGTCAGTGGTGGTAGATGCCAGAAGAAATGAGGATGTTGGAAGTCCAAGATGGCTACCTTTTGTTTCTAGCTAAGTGGTCTTAAGCAATAATGGTCCCAGACTTTAATTTCTTTGGGACTACTTCCACATCTGTAACTGAGGAGTTTAGACTAAAACACTTTCTAACTCTGACTTTGACTGAGAAACAAGTAAAGTGCTGGGTAAAGTAATGATTATCCAAAAAGCGTTGAGTAGAGACTAAAAAGACATACAATGGTCATTTGGTTACATGAGCACAATAGGCATGAGATATGAACAACCAGAACAGACTGTACTGATGGAATGATGCAGTTAAAGTACATGATGAGTTGTAGCGGTGAAGACATTGGCTGGGTCAATCACTGTAAGGATGTCTTAAATTATGATGGAGAAGAAACAGTTGCTTTTAAAGAGATATTCTTGATTTATGTGAAGGGAAAGGGAAACTAGTTCATTGACTACCCACTCAGTAGAAGCCATAGTGATTGGTAAGTGATATTCCCATTTTTAGTTAAGAAGTCAAGGTAGTACATGAGGTTAATATATATTAAATGGCAAAAACAAGATAAGTTAGTCTGATTACAATACCTGTTATGTTTCTTGAAGCTGATTCTTACAACATTGGCATGCTTTATTTTGATACATTTTGATACTTGTCTATAAAAGATACAATTACTCATGTAAATATCTTTTTGATTAGGTTTGGTAACCTAATATGAAAAGGCTAAGGAATATTTTCTTGCTGGTTAGTTGGGAGTATATTTGGCTGTACATTTTTATAACATATTGTCTACCTTTATTTGTGTGGTTTTCATCTTTCTGGTTTAACTTCGCTGTTTAGTTTTAATGTTGAATGTTTTTTATATACATGCCTTAGGGGAATAAATGTATTTGAAATATATATTAAAAAAGATGACTAACTCCATTATTTTCTGATGGCTGCATTTCAGTGAGGAGGTTCAGGAAACCTCCCATTAAGTATATGTGTTTAATGACACTAAATTCCTTTCTTGGAAACACACCCTTTTCTTAGCCACAGTTGTCTTTGGGGTAAATAATAATAATAAAAACTGCAAGGAAAAAATTTATATCCACCATTGCTCAGAAGAGCTCAAATGAACTCTTCTATTTTTCTCTTCTAAAATAATCTCAAGTTTCTTTGTAAGTTAAAATTTTTTTTTTAATGTCCAAAGCCTCATTAGGCTGATAAAGATAGGTTACATCATTTTGTGCAGTCTGTGTGTTCCCTACCACAAAATATTAAATGGAATTAAGAGTTTTAGGAAGTCAGACTTTTCTTTTATTGGAAGTAGGCTAGTCTACTTACTGCATACCTGATTCTGTTTGTGGAATGCATAAATGCCCTTTGTTTTCAACCATATTACAAATCATGTTATATCATGTCCTAGTGCTAATACAAAGCAGAATAATGTGATAAAAGTGAGCTATATATTGAATGTTGCATTTTAAATAAACTTCAGTTTTTATTATGGCTTTATTAATACATATAAAATAATTAAATTATTTTTGATAAAAGGAACATTCTTGCCATCATTTGTTTCCAAGAGAATATTGTCACAATCAAATTGTGTACTTACAATGTGACCTGACAATATTATTTTCAGTAGGACATTTTAAAAACTGAACTCAATTTTTTTTCCATCAGGTTTAAATGATAAATAGTAAAACAATTTTTTTATGGTATAGCTGCTTGATTCCTTTTATAAGTTTGGTTATATTTTTTTGATAATTGTATATATGTATGTGGTACAATGTAGTGTTCTGATGTGTGTATTCATTGTGGAATGATGAAATCAGGCTAATTAATATACCCACCACCTGAATTATTGGTAGCGAGGACAAATTAATTTTTTTGAGACAGAGTCTCGCTCTGTCACCCAGGCTGGGGTGCAGTGGTGTGATCTCGGCTCACTGCAACCTCTGCCTCCTGGGTTCAAGTGATTCTCCTGCCTCAGCCTCCTGAGTAGCTGGGATTACAGGCATGCTTCACCATGCCTGGTTAATTTTTGCATTTTTAGTAGAAACAGTGTTTTGCCGTATTGGCCAGGCTGGTCTCTAACTCCTGACTTCAGGTGATCCACCTGCCTTGGCCTCCCAAAGTGCTGGGATTACAGGTGTGAGCCACTGCACCCAGCTGACAAATTAAAATTTAAACTGTTTGTTAATATTCAATGTATTATTAACCATAGTCATCATGCTATGCAATAGGTCACCAGAAGTTCTTCCTCTTATCTAGCAAACTTTATACCCTTTGACTAACATCTCACCCTTCCAGCCTCTGGTAACCACCATTCTATTCTTTGCTTCCATGAATTTGACTTTTCTGTTTTTATCTTTACTTAATGTTTAGAAACAGGGCTTTGCTCTGCCACCCAGGCTGGAGTACGGTGGCTCAGTCATAGCTCGCTGCACCCTCTACTCCTTGGCTCAAGTGATTTTCTCACCTCAGCCTCCCGAGTCACTGGAACCACAGGCAGTGCCACCATGCCTGGCTAATTTTATTTTCTAGTTTAAACAGAGTCTCTCTATATTGTCCAGACTGGTCTTGAACTCCTGGGCTCAAGCAGTTCTCTCTGCTTGGACTTCCAAAGTGCCAGGATTACAGGTGGGAGCCACCGCGCTTGGCCAACTGTTTAAGATTACAAGTATAAGGGAGATCATACAGCATTTGTCTCTATCCCTGGCTTATTTTACTTAGCATAATATCTTCTAGGTTCATCCGTATTCTTGCTAATGACAATTTCCTGCCTTTTGCAGGCTGAAATAGTACTCCATTGTGTGTGTGTGTGTGTGTATGTGTGACCTTACTTAAATCCTTGTGACCTTTGGTTGCTTAAGTTGTTTCCATATCTTGGCTAATGTGACGTCCTGCAGTGAATATGGGAGTGCAAGCATCTCTGACATATTTATTGATTTCAATTTCTTTGGATTTATACCCAGAAGTGGGATTGCTGGATCATATAATAATTCTATTTTTTGAGGAACCTTCATAGTGTTTTCCAAAGTGGCTGTACTAACTTACAATATTACCAGCAATGTACAAGGGTTCCCTTTTTGCCACATCTTCACCAATGCTTCTTAGATTTGCTATTATCAAAGATGAAATGTAACAGTTGTGAGATGATACCTCATTATGGTTTGAATTTGCATTTCTGTATTTAAAGATGTTGAGCATTTTTCTTTTCATATATATCTGGCCCTTTGTCCTTGAAAAATGTCTATTCAGGTCCTTTGCCCATTTATTTGTTTTTAATTATTTTTTGTTTTATTTATTTTTAAGTTCTGGGATCATATTCAGAATGTGCAGGTTTGTTACATAGGTATATACATGCCATGGTGGTTTGCTGCACCTATCAACCTGCCATCTAGGTTTTAAGCCCTGCATGCATTAGGTATTTGCCCTAATGCTCTCCCTTACCTTGCTCCCCACCCCCTGACAGGCCATGGTGTGTGATGTTCCCCTCCCTGTGTCCATGTGTTGTCATTGTTCAACTCCCACTTATGAGTGAGAACATGCGACGTTTGCTTTTCTATTCCTGTGTTAGTTTGCTGAGAATGATGATTTCCAGTTTTATCCATGTCCCTGCAAAGGACATGAATTCATCCTTTTTTATGGCTTCGTAGTATTCCGTGGTGTATATGTGCCACATGTTCTTTATCCAGTCTATCATTGATGGGCATTTGGGTTGGTTCCAAGTCTCTGCTGTTATAAATAGTGCTGCAGTTAACATATGTGTACACGTGTCTTTATTGTAGAATGATTTATAATCCTTTGAGTATATATCCAATAATGGGATTGTTGGTTCAAATGGTATTTCTGGTTCTAGATTCTTGAGGAATTGCCACACTGTCTTCCACAGTGGTTGAACTAATTTACACTTCCTCCAACAGTGCAAAAGTGTTCCTGTTTCTCCACATTCTCTCCAGCATCTGTTGTTTCCTGACTTTTTAATGATCGCCGTTCTAACTGGCATGAGATGGTATCTCGTTGTGGTTTTGATTTGTATTTCTCTAATGACCAGTGATGATGAGCTTTTATTCATATGTTTGGCCACATAAATGTCATCTTTGGGGAAGTGTCTGTTCATATCCTTTGCCTACTTTTTGATGTGGTTGTTTGGTTTTTTTTTCATGTAAATTTGCTTAAGTTCCTTGTAGATTCTGGATATTTGACCTTTGACAGATGGATAGATTGCAAATATTTTCTCCCATTCTGTAGGTTGCCTGTTCACTCTGATGATAGTTTCTTTTACTGTGCAGAAACTCTTTAGTTTAATTAGATCCCATTTGTCAATTTTGGCTTTTGTTGCCATTGCTTTTGGTGTTTTAGTCATGAAGTCTTTGTCCATGCCTATGTCCTGAATGGTATTACCTAGGTTTTCTTCTAGAGTTTTTATGGTTTTAGGTTTTACGCTTAAGTCTTTAATTCATCTTGAATTAATTTTTGTGTAAGATTTAAGGAAGGGGTCCAGTTTCAGTTTTTCTGCGTATGACTAGCCAGTTTTCCCAGTACCATTTATTAAATACCAGATTTCTGGTATTGAAATCTGTTACTGTGTTACAGTTCATTTCCTTTCATATCTCTTAGTGTTTGCTTTATACATTTAGGCATTTAGGTGCTCTGATATTGGGTGCCTATATATTTAAAATTGTTATATTGTTTTTGATGAATTGTCCCCTTTATCACTATATAATGGTTGTCTTTGTCTCTTTTTACAGTTTTTGGCCTAATGTCTGTTTTCTGAAAATAGTGCTGCTGTTCTTGTTCTCTTTTGGTTTCCATTTGCATGGAATGTATTTTTTCATCCCTTCACTTTCAGAGTGTTCTTTAAGATGAAATGAGTCTCTCACAGAGATCATATAGTTGGACCTTTTATCCGTTAAGCCACACTCTATGCCTTGTCATTAGATAATTCAGTGCATTTAGCTTCAAAGTAATTACTGACAGGTAGGACTTACTAGTGACGTTTGTCAATTGGTTTTTGGTTGTTTTACAGGTCCTTGGTTCCTTTCTTGCTTGCTTCACTTGTGGCTTGATGGTTTTCTATAGTAGTATGCTTTGGATCACCTTTTAAAAAATCATTTGTGTGTCTATGATAGGCTTTTGTTGTTACCTGAGGCTTACATAAAGCATTTTATAACAGGTTATTTTAAGTTGATAACTTAATTTCGATTGCATATACAAACTATGCTTTTAGTTCCCTTTTATGTTTTATGTTTTTGATGTCAAAATTTACATTTTTAAATAATTTGTACTCCTTAAGAAATTATTCCAGCTTTAGGTGATTTGAATAGTTTTGTTTTTTAACATTTACACTACAGATATAATTGACTTACTGCCATTACCGTATTAGTGTTTTGAATTTGACAATGTACTTCTACCAGTGAGTTTTATGTACTCATATGTTTCATGTTACCAATTAGTGTCATCTTCCCTAAGCTGAGGAACTCCCTTTAGCATTTTTTATAAGGTAGGTCTACTGGTGATCAACTCTCTCAGCTTTTATATGAGAATGTCTTTATTACCTCTTCATTTTTGAAAGATAGGATTCCTGTGTATACTATTCTTGGTTGACATTTTTTTTTTCAAGTTCTTGAAAATATCATTTCACTCCCTCCTGCCCTGAAAAGTTTCTGCAGAAAAAAATCCACTGATCATTTTATGGGGGCTCACATGTCTCTAACAACTTGCTTTTCCCTTGCTGCTTTCAAGATTCTGTCTTTAACTTTTGGCCATCTGATTCTGATATTTCTTGATATGGTCTCTTTGGATTCATCTTATTTGGTATCTTTTGGATTTCCTAGATCTGGATTTCTCTCTCCTTTTTCAACCTTGGGAATTTTGTTATTATTTTTCTTGAATCAGTTTTCTGTTTCTTCTGTTTTCTTTTCTGGCATGCGGGTAATGTATGTGTTCTTCCACTTGATGGTGTCCCATAAATCTCACAAGTAATCTGTACTCTTTCTCATTCTCTTTTTCCTTTTGCTCCATAGGTTGGGTGATTTCTGGTGATCTTTGAGTTCACTTTGAGTTTCTTCTGCTCGATCTAGTCTGCTGCTGATTCCATCTATTGACGTTTTCAGTTATTTTCTTCAGCTTTAATTTCTGTTTGACCTGTTTTTGTACTTTGTCTTTTGTTACTGAAATTATCAGTTTTTGTATTGCTTTTCTCACCTTGGTGAGCATCTTTATCACCATTGTTTTAAATTCCCTGTCAGGTAAATCACATATCTTCACTTCACTCAGGTCATTTCTTAGACATTTATCTTGTTCTGTTGTTTGTAACGTATCTCTCTGCTTTTTCATTTTCTTTGATGCTGTTGTTTTCTGCATATTAGGTAAAACATCTGCCTCTCTGTCTTGTCAGACTAATTTCATGTAGTGAAAGGATTTGTAATTCATCTGGCCGGGGATTTTAAGGTACCTCTTGATCTCATGTTTATCCAGACTGCTGTGTGTTTTTTGTGGACCTCCGGGAGGTTAGGATGTGCCACATCCTGGCAGTACTCTGATACCTGTAAGGTAGAAGCCAAGACCCTCTAGATGTAGCTGAAAAGGTTTAGGTGTTGGATGGTGTTCTACTTTCTTCTGTTTTCATGATGAAGCTAAGCATGCGTATTTATCTCCCATTCTCTGCATCAAACCAGGGAGAGGATATGTTACAAATATTGTACTTACATTCAAGCTGCACCCTCTGATCCTAGGGAGATAGCTCTGGTCCTGTTGTATGTCCACCTCTTTGTCCTCTGTGGTCTAGGGCTGTTCAGGAACACAAAGCCCCATTGACTTCCAGAGATAGGTTGTTAAGGAGACAGTCCCTTGGGTGGGAGCTAGCTCTAGAAGTGTGGTACTTGGTGCATGGATAAACCCTTAAGAAGAGTGGGTAGACCTGAAGTAATCACTGGGGTGAACCAGAGGAAAGGTTTTAGGAAATGTGCAGTGCCCTGGCTCAGGTTGCTGAGAGGTTACGGTTTGTCTGCTTTGTTAGCTCCCAGATGCAACCTGACTAGAAGCCAGACCACTAATTAACCACTGAAAGAGTGTGCAACAACCACCTTCCAGAGAAAATGAGAGTTCTTTGCTGCACTGTTCTCAAAGGGCATAGCCCTTGTATTTTCATGTCTAAGACTACCTCTTGGTTTGGTGCTCTTGGGGAGACGCTCATATACCTAGTCCCTTCTGCTTCCAGAGCTAGGAGATTTATAGGATGCGTTACCTCAGGGTGGCAGCTGTGAAAAATTAGGCACAGAATATGTACGTAAACCTCTTCCAGGGTGAAATAGGGAGCAGCAGTTTTTGAGCACTTTCTCTACTCTCAGGGGATTAAGCCCCTGGACATGCTTGTTTGCTCATATAAAATTGCTGCTTTTTTCTGCAGTCTAGAGAGACTTGCTTATTGTGCTCTCCTCTGGAAGAGTTAAGAATTTTAGGATGTAGTTTCTGAAGTGGAAGCAGTAAAAGTTGAGCATTCAGTGGATGAACAAATTCTTTTCAGGAGAAACTAATAGACCTGGAGTTAATAGCTGGAGTGAGCTGAGGAAGAAGGCTTAGGAAGTGCTGATATGCTGCTCAGGCTGCCAGCAAGGCATTATCTAGCTGACCCTTTTTCTCCTTGATACAAGCTAGTTGGAAGCTGGGCTGTGCCAGGGAGCCACTGGAAGAATATGTCATAAAGCTCCTTCCAGAGAGAAGCAGGGAGCTGTTTATAGTCCCTTCTCTGCACTGCTCTCAGAGACGGAGGCCCCCGGAAGTGCTTTTGTGCCTGTAGAAAACCACCTTTTTTTTTTCCTGTGGTCTGGAGAGTCTTTAATCCTCTTCACTCCCTGCATTGGTGAGTTAAGAGCCAAGTCATAAGGAAACTTAGGTTAGGGTGCTATATGTGGTTCAAACCCTCTTTTCCACAGGGAGAAGCTGGGTGCTGGGGATTCTTTCAATTTTATGATACAGCACTTATGGCAGAATCTGTGCCTGAGTGTGCATCAGCTTTTTCTACCCATTCAATGTGGATGTTTTCTCAGTTGCCTTATTGGGTAGGAGACTTGACTAATGTCTGACTTTATATAAGGGAATTAATCTGTGAATAGATGTCCATTCACTGTGTCCATGGGTGAAGGGGGAATCTGGAGCCTCCTGTTCTGCCATATTGCTAATTTTACTATCCCTGATTGCTTCTTCACTATGCTTTCTGAACTTTAAAATAGTGGCATTATTTAAAGTGGCATGAAAACATGGTGGAACTTTATTCAGTTTGCACCTAGGTAAAGTGGATCTTGACTGAGGCAAGAACAACTGATAACAGAAGTCCTTGGTTAATTTTTTGTTCACTCTGTAAGTGGTAGACTTGAAATAGGACAAAGATATACTTATTGATACTAATGTTTTGATAATGCAATAAGACTTTAGCCACTTAGGAAAAAGGTGAATATCACAGTAATAGAGTCATAGAATTTTGAAACTAGACTGGTTGAGCTTTTTGGTTTTCCTACTTGTTATATAACTGTTAGCAGGTTATTTAATGTGTCAATCTTACTTTCCTTGTCTGATAAATAGGGCTGAAAGTCATATCTTCCCCATGAGATTGGTGGAAAGTTTGGACGAGCTAACACGTTTAAAGCATATAGTATTATGCCTGATATTGGAAGTATTTATTAGTTATTATGGATAAATGCTCTCAAAACTCCATGGCATAAAACAATCATTCTTAATCACTTGCCTGTGGATTGACTTGGTGTTTATTGACCTAGAGTGGGCTTGACTGGGTGGTTTTGCTTATAGCTGCCGATCTGCCTGTGCTTGGCTTTTTACTGAGGGTTGTACACAGGACTGTTTCTCCTGGAGCCCATGCTGAAAGGGAGGTAGCTACCTTGGTGAGGTTTTTATAGTAGTGGAGGTACAAGAGATTAATTGGACAGATGTGGTTTTTCATGAGGACTAGGCATGGAATGTGCACGCTGCCAGTTCCATTCACATTCCTTTGGACAAAGCAAGCCTGTGACAAAGCCAACATCAGTACAGTAAGCTGGTGTACCTCATATCTATGAGACAGGGCAAGGGTATGAGTACATTATTCTACCACAGAGAAATAAAACCATTGTGAGAAATAATTCAGCCTACTGCAGTAGTCAACAAACACTAGCTATTGCCTCTACTAATTATCATAATTTTTCTTTTCTTTTTTTTCTCTTGCATGAACACAATGGGTGCTGAACCTGTAACATTCTTGTGGTTTTAACACATTGCAAGCCTGACTGACTGCATCTTTTTCTCAACTGACTCAGCTCTTTTCCTTATCCTGCAGCTTAATTTCCACCTTTTAGATCACAGCTTAAATAGAAACTTCTTAGGAAGCCTTTATTGTTATTCCTCTTATTTCGTTTTTAATATTCTTTTACTTCCTTCATAGTACTCATTTCCATTTGTAATTATCTAGTTTGTTTTTACTTGTCTGTTACCTTTATCCCTTTTAAATATGCAGTCCATGAAGGCAGGGACTTCATCTTGTTCACTGTGTCATTCTCAGGGCTGAGCAATGGTGCCTGGCACTGAATAGCCACTCAGTAATTATTTTGTTCCTATAAGAAGGAAACATTTGGAGAAATTATGAAAACAGCTTTATATTTGAGATAAAATTATCTTTTCCAGTGTGTCTCATTTTGGTGTATCAGTTTATTACAGGCATTTACTAAATAACGCCTTAGAACACTTACATATACAACGAGACTTTGAGAAATGTTTTTATAAGTGAATTGAGCAATGGGTAAACAAAAGTTTTTATAACTTAATGAGGCAAAGAATGAAAGGAAATCGTTTGGACTCTGGAGGATAAAACCTGAATAAATGTTCTAGTTGTAGCTGCAGAGTTCTATACTTTTATAGAGTCAATTTCCATGTATAAAAAGATAATTCTACCTCTTCAAAAACTCTAAAGGATTGAGAGTGACATTATAGCAGAGTTGCCAAACTAACAGCTTGAGGGTCAAGTATAGCCTCCAGTATGTCTGTATATCTACATATTTTTTAGCTGAAAATTTTTAGCATAGGAATTCATTTTTTCATTAAACAATGTAAGATTCAGCAATACTGGATTCTTTTTCCTGTGTGCTGTATTGTTACATAAATTCCATATTTATATACTGTATACCTTTTAATATTTGTATTATTACTCTTTATAGTAGTCATATAGATCAGGACAATAAAAGGGCTCAACCGAAAGTACATTTATATAATCATTTATATTTACTTATTTGTTTATGTGCTTACTTTTGCTGGTCCTCTTTATGTAGATTCAGGTTACTGTCTCATGTCTTTTCATTTTAGCCTCAAGTACTCCCTTTGGTATTTCTTGTAGCACAGGTTGACTAGCAACAGATTCGATCAACTTTTGCTTGCCTGGGAATGTCTTAATTTCTACTTCAATTTTGAAGGATTATTTTGCTGGAATAGAATACTTGGTTGACAGTCTTTTATCTTTTAGCTCTTTGAACATCATCCCCCATTGTCTTCTGACTGCCATGATTTCTGATGAGAAGTAAGCTGTTAATCTTACTGGTGAATGTTGTGCATGACGAGTAGCTCTTACTACTTTCAAGATTCCCTTTTTTATTCCTTTGACTTTTGATAGTTTGATTTTCGTGCATTTATATGTGGACCTGATTGTATTTATCCTGCTTATAGTTTGAGCTTCTTGGGTATGTAGATTAATACTTTTTCATCAAAATTGGGCAGTTTTTAATTATTACTACCAAAAATTATTTCTGCCTCCTTCTGTGTCCTGTCCTTCTGGGTGGTTCTCCCATTATGGATATTTTGGCGTGCTTGATGATTATCCACAGCTCTCTGAGATTGTTGTTGTTGTTGTTGTTGTTTTTTGGTCCTTCTATTCCTCAGTTTGTACAATCTCAGCGTATCTTCAAGTGTGCCAATTCTTTCTTTTGACTGCTCAAGTGTGCTGTTGTGCCCATCTAGTGGACTAGTCATTTGTATTGTACTTTGACTCCAGAACTTATACCTTGCTCTTCTTTTTCAAATAATTTATACCTTTTTATTAACATCTTCTAGTTGATAGGGCAACTTTCTCATGCTTTTAAGTCCTTAAGTTGACTGAACATATTAGAAAAAGACTATAAATAGGCTCATTCTTTTTTTTAATAGACAAGGTCTCATTCTGTTGCTCAGGTTGGCATGATCATAATTCATTGTAGCCTTGAACTTCTGGGCTCAAGTGATCCACTCAAGTAGCCAGGACTAGGCACATGCCACCATATGTAGCTAATTTTTTTTTGGTAGAGATAGGTCCTTGCTATGTTGTCCAGGCTGATCTGGAACTCCTGGCCTCAAGTGATCCCACCTGCCTTGGCCTCCCAGTGCCCTGGGATTACAGATATGAGCCATCATACCTGGCCCAAGTTATTTTAAATAAGTCAAAATTCTAGGTTTCTGCTGGACAGTTTCTCTTGACTGCTTTTCCATCCTCTATATTGGCAATATGTTTCTGCTGCTTTACCCACCTCCTGGGTTTTTATTAAAAACTGAACATTTTCATTAACATAATATGATAACTGTAAAAATCAGATCTTCTCTCCCTAGGATTTAGTGTTAATTTTTTGTTGTTGCTCTTTAACAACTTTCCGGAACTAATTCCATAAAGTCTGTTTTCTTTGTTACATATGGTTACTGAAATCTCTTCTAGATTAGCTTGATGGTCAGCCATGGTTAGACAGATTTCCTTTAATAACTGGAACTAATAACTGTCCCATATTTTGCCTAGGGGCTCTATGCATGTGTAGGGTCACACCCTTAAATCTCAGAGAGGCTACTAACAACTCTTCTTTAGTCCTCACTTTGTATATGTGTAGAGACACGTGGTCATCCAGAGGGGAGAGCATATGGCTTTCTGAGGTCTTTCCTGGGCATGTGCACAGCCCAATGCATGGATGTGGCATTTTCTAGGAATTTTCCAGGAATAGGTTAGAGCTTTTCAAAGTCTCCCATGAACATCTCATTCCACAGAGTTTCCTTTTAAATGTTTTGGTAAGCTTGTTGTGCGCCTCAACTGTGATCACCATCTAATGCAACTGTGATGTTAAACAATTACTGCTGACTGTTTTTGCAAATGCCTCCAAGAAAATGCTACAATGGGAAACAGAGTCAGGTCAAGTAAAACATATCTTGGGAAATAGATTTTGCAGGGAACTTCCAGACAGGTCGAATATGGCACTTATCTGGGAACTGGGACATGGAGCAAATCCAACCTTATTTTGCTTTCTTCATTGGCTACTAGGCTTCTGGTTTTACTGTGATTGTACAATGTTAGTTTTCAAGGCTCCCTTCAGATTCAGAAGAGTTGGGAAGTGGAGAGGAAGTGGTTTTGTTGTAAGGTTAATTAAACTGGTACAACTTCAACTATTACCAGTGTTCAGTGTTTTATACCTGAATAAACATCCCCTAGATATTGCATGCTTTTGGTTAATTTCAGATTTCTGGAAAAAAATGATTTTGATCATTTTTCCAAAGTTCTCATGACTTTTATGGATGAATTTTTGGAACTGCTTACTAAGCCATTTCTGCTGATTCAGTCCCCATAAAATGTAATTTATTATTTGATTTTCACATGTTTGGCTTTGTGCATGTGTTATTTATGTATCTATTTATTTATTTTTTGAGACAGGATTTCACTTTGTCATTCAGGCTGGAGTGAGTGCCACCATCTTGGCTTACTGCAGCTTCTACCTCCTAGGCTCAAGTAATTGTCATACCTCAGCCCCTTAAGTAGCTGGGACTACAGGCAGATACTACCATATCCAGCTAATTTTGTATTTCTGTATTTTTTTGTTTTTTTGTTTTTTTGAGACAGCATTCATCCTGTTGCCCAGGCTGCTCTTGAACTCTTGGGCTCAAGTGATCTGTCCACCTCAGCCTCCCAAAATGCTGGGATTACTGGTGTGATCCACTGTGTCCAGCCTTGTGCATGTTTTTAAGTCTCACTTATTCCTGAGGTGAGGATTATCAACATGAAATAAGAGCCAAATACGCAAAGCTTTGTTATTGACTTTTACATGCCACATCCATTGTTGCTTATTTGAAATTATATTTCAGTACTAAATACAAATATTTTAAATATTTCTTTCCTTTAGTTGGGAATGTCTTTTCCTAAAATATAAGTTTGTGCCTGTTTTGACCTTTTAATTACCATTAGAATAATGATTTACCTGATCTCTTAACTTAGCATATTTTCTCCCATGTCATTTTCTCAAATTAAATGTATTATTTTTACATTAGAGAGAATTAGTGGTTTTTTTTTTTTTTTATTTCTTAGGTGCTGTTTAAGCTCTTATTCACAAGATGTCTGGAAACAGTAACATTAATGTTGAAATAAATTGAAGCATACACCTTCATTTATGGAACTGAAAATAAAATTTAGGACACAGAATCAGAGGGTCACTTGTGAAGTATGGGTTGGTTATTAATACCTAGATGTTATGGTTCTCACGAAACCCATGATTAGAGTTTTATAAGGTGTGTGGGTGCCTGCGTGTGTGGAGGGGGTACAGAAATCAGTATGTGCAACAGAGACCAATACGCACAGAGTGAGAAACCAATAAATAGAAAGGTAGCCAGAAATAAATATTGTGACACACTCCACAGTGGGGAGCAAAGAGGGAAGAAGGGAAGAAATGACTAGAGAAAGAAATAGAAGACAGACAAGGAAAGGGAGGGAAGTCAGACAGCAGATTCTACAGAAATAGTGGAAAAGCTACTTTTCCTAGTTGCTCTTAGAAAGGAAGGTTAAACCATCGCTTCCCAGACTCTGTTACATGGAACATTATTCTCGAAGATATTCATTGTGGAGATAAATCTTATTGTAAAATATATTTGAGAAGTGGTAGACATAATATCCCACATTTGAGTATTCAGGATACATGTTATTAATTAAAGGCCCTAAAATAAACTTGAAACTTGTTTAAGCTAACATTTCCCCACCTTACATGTATATGCAGTACTTTCTGTGGATGGCAGTTGGTAACACACTGAGAAAATAGGGCTGCTCTGCACAACAAACAGAAGGACTTGTAGGTAATTTTATTCACTTATTTTAATTTTTCATGTCAATTAAATATGAAAGGAAAATATGGATAGGCAAGAAGTAGTGGCAATTAAAAGTCAATATTGTTTATTTTTTAAAAGCTTTGTTTTAGAGCAATTTTACAGCAAGATAGAGGAGGTACAGAGAGATCCTTTATAGCCCCTTTCCCTCTAGGTGTGCATAGTCTTTCCCATGATCAATATCCCCTGCCAGAGTGGTACCTGTTTTTTTTTTTTTTAAAGCATTGAACTTACATTGATACATTATTATCATTATCACCTAGCGTTTATAGTTTAGGGTTCACTCTTGGTGTTCTATGTTTCAAGGCTTTGAACTAATGTATAATGACATGTATCTACCATTATACTATTACATAGAATATTTCACTGCCTTAAAAATTTTCTGTGCTGTATTTACCTTCCCTCTCCCCCAACATCTAACAACCTCTGATGATTTTACTCTCTCCATAGCTTGCCTTTACAGAATGTTATAGTTGGAATCACACAGTATATAACCTTTTCAGATTGGATGCTTTCACTCAGTAATATGCATTTAAGGTTTCTCCATGTTTTTGCATGGCTCCATAGTTTCTTTTTAGAAGTAAATGATATTCCATTGTCTGGATGTACCACTGTTTCTATATTCATTCACCGACTGAAGAACGTTTGGTTGTTTCCAAGCTTTAGAAATTATAAATAAAACTGCTGTAGGTTGTTGTGTGCAGGTTGTTGTGCAGGTTGTTGCAGGTTGTTGCGTTTTCAACTCTTGGGTAAACATTAAGGAGTAAGATTGCTGGATCGTATTGTAAGAGTTTATCAAGTTTCCCAAGGAACTGCAAAACTGTCTTCCAAAGTGAATGTACTATTCTGGATTCTTGCCAACGAGAGGTTTTTTTTTTTTTTTTTTTTTTTTTTCCCCCTCCACATTATTGCCAGCATTTGGTAGTTAATATTGTGGATTTTGGCCATTTGTATTATGTAAACTATTATCTTACTGTTTTACTTGGATTTCCTGAATGACCTATGAGCATCATTTTTATATCCTTATTTAACATTTGTACTTCCTCTTTGGTGAGGTGTCTTTTAAGGTCTTGGGCTCATTATTTTATTTGGGCTGTTTTCTTATTGATGAGTTTCCAGAGTTCTTTGTATTTTTGTGATAAATATTTTACCACATATCTTTTGTGCATAGGATCTCCCAGTCTGTGGCTTGTCTTTTCATTTTCTCTGTGGTGTCTTCTACAGAGCAGAAACTTAATCTTTATTTAGTACAGTGTACCTATTGTTCCTTTGGGGTTTTACCTAAAGTTATAGCCATCCCTAAGGTCATCTTGGTTTTTCTCCTTTGTTACCTTCTATGAGTTTTATAGTTTTGTATTTTACATTTAGGTCTGTGATCAGTTTTGAGTTAACTTGGGTGAAAGAGATGTAAAGTCTTTCTGGACTTTTTTTTTTTTTTTTTTTTTTTTTTTTTGCGTCTGGATGTCTAGTCTTTCAGCACAATTTGCTGAAAAGATTTTCTTTGCTTTATTGTATTGTTTTTGTTCCTTTGCCAAAGTTGACTGTATTAATGTGAGTCTATTTCTGGGCTCTCCGTTCCTTTCCTTTGACTTATTTTTTTTTTTTTTAACCAATATCACACTATCTTGATTACATTATTTTTGCAACTTTACAGTAACTGTTGAAGTCTGGTACTGTCAGTCCCTTGACATAATAGCTTACTCCAGTTCTTTTTGTTGATGCATTTACATTTTCTGCATAGATAATGATGTCACCTGTGAAAATGAGTACAAATGAGTTTTATTTCTTTCCAATCGGAATACTTATTTCTTTTTCCTACCTTATTTCATTAGCTAAGAATTCCAGTATGATGTTGGAAAGGAATGGTGAAAGGGGAAATCCTTGCCCTGTTACTGGTCTTAGCAGGACTGCTTTGAGTTCTCACCATTAAGAATGATGACAGCTGTAGATTTCCTCCAGATGTTCTTTACAAAATTGAAAAAGTTTCCTTTATTCCTAGTTTGCTGACTTGTTATCATAAGTGGGTGTTGGATTTTTATCAAATATATTTTCTCCATCTATTGATATGATCGTGTGATTTTTTTTTTTTCCTCCTTTAGTCTATTGATACTATGGGTTACACTGATGGATTTTTGAATATTGAATGAGCCTTAAACTCCTGAGATAGATGCCCCTTGGTCATGGTGTGTAGTTCTTCTTATACAGTAGGTTTAATTTGCTATTATTCTGTTGAGGATTTTTGAATATATATTCATGAGCTATTGGTCTGTAGTTATTTTTTTTTTCTTACAATGTCTTTTTCTGTTTTTGGAATTAGGGGAAAGCTGGCCTCATAGAATGAGTTAGGAAGTATTCTCTTTGCTTTGATATTCTGAAAAAGATTGTAGAGAATTGGTATAATTTCTTCCTATAAAGTTTGCAAGAATTCATGAGTGAACCCATTGGGGGCTGGTGCTTTCTGCTTTGAAAGATAATTGATTTAATTTCCTTAATAGACATTATATCTATTCAGATTTTCTATTCTTGTGAATTTTAGATTATGCCTCTCCAGGAATGGTACACTTCATATAGGATTATAGGTTATCAAATTTGTGGGCCTAGAGTTGTTTATAATACTCCTTTATGATGTTAATGTCAATGAAATCTGCAGTTATGCACTTTCTTCCATTTTGGTATTAGTAATTTTTACCCTCTTTTTTTCTTAGCCAGGTTATTTTTTCTTAGCCAGGTTAATCTATGTTGAAAAGAAGCAATGAGAGTGGATATTCTTGTCTCATTCCTAATCTTAGAGGAAACACTTTCAACTCTTTGCCATTGAGAGTGATTGTTAGCTATTGGCTTGTAATATATAGCCTTTATTGTGTTGAGATATATTCCCTATATACCTAAACCATTGAGTTTTTATCATGAAAGTGTATTTTGTTAAATATTTTTTCTGCATCTATCAAGATCATATGACTTTTATCCTTCATTTTGTTAATGTAGTATATTACATTTATTGTTTTGCCTATGTTGAACTATCCTTGCATCCCAGGGATAAATCTCACTTGGTCATTGTGAACGCTTTTTAAAAAATATGTTTTGAATTTTATTTAGTAATATTTTTTTCTTTGGTACTCTTACTATCATTCCCAATTGGTTTGCTAATATGTTGATAATTTTTGCATCTATGTTCATTAGGAATATTAGCCTATAACTTTGTTTTCTTGTAGTGTCCTTCTCTGGCTTTGGTATCAGGGTACTCCTAGCTTTGTAAAATGAGTTTGAAAATATCCTCTCTATTTGGATGGGCGGAGTGAGTTTGAGAAGAATTGGTATTAGTTTTCCTCTAAATGTGTAGTGAAGTTCAACAGTGAAGATATCTGGTTCTGGGCTTTTTTGGGGAAACTTAGCACTGATTATAGTGTCCTTAATTGTTATTGGTTTATTTAAATTCAGTTTGGTAGGTCGTCTGTGTTTGGGAATGTATGCTTTTTTACTAGGTTATCTGATTTGTTGGAGTATAGTTGTTTTTAGTAATCTTTTATGATCCTTTGTATTTTGGTGGTATCAGTTATAATGTCCCCTTGTTAATTTCTGATCTTATTTGAGTAGTCTTTGTTTTTCCTAGTCTAGCTAAGGAATTTTCTAATTTGCAAAAAAACAGTTGTCAATTTTTTTTTTCCTGTAGTTTTTCTAGACTCTATTTCAGTTACTTCTGCCTGGATGTTCCTTACTTTTTCTAAATTTTGGTTATGATCTACCTTGATATAGATATTTAATGCTATAAATTTGCCACTTAGGACTCTTTGCTGCATCCTATAAGTTTTGGTATGTCATGTTCCCATTTTCATTAGTCTTAAGGTATTTCTTGATTTTGTTTTCTTGATTTTCTTCTGTGACCTCTTGGTTCAGAACATGTTTCTTAATTTCCACATGTATCTAGCTTTGCCATGATTTCAACTGTTACTGACTTTTAGTTTTATGGTATTGTGATCTGAAAAAATACTTAAGAAGATTTCAAGCCTCTTAAACTTAAGATTTGTGGCCTAACATGTAATCTATGGTGGAGAATAGTTCTTGCGCACTTGAGAGAAATGTATTCTGCTGTTGGACTGAATGTTCTGTACATGTCTGTTATGTCCATTTGATCTAAAGTATAATTAAAGTCCAATGTTACTTTTTTCTTTCTCAATGATCTGTCCATATTTGAAAGTGGGATATAGAGCTCTCCTACTATTACAGTATTGCAGTCTCTCTCTTCATTCAGATTTTTACATAATTGCTGTATGTATTTAGGTGCTCCAAGGTTGAATATATATATATAAATTTTTGGTGGTCTTGCTATTTTAACCTCTATATTAATATAGAATGACCTTCTTTGTCTCTTTGTAGGTCTTGACTTTATCTATTTTATAAGTATAGCTACCCTACTACCCCTCTTTTTTGGTTTTTATTCATGTGGAATGTCTTTTTTCCATCCTTTTATTTTCAGTCTGTGTTCTTAACAGTAAAGTGAATCTCATTTAGGCAGCATATGGTTGGATCCTGTTTAGTTTTTACTCCAACCACTTTTGCCTTTTAGTTGAAGAACTTACTGTATTTATATTGAAGCTAATTATTGTCAGAGAGGGATTTGCCACTGCCATTTTGTAACTTGTTTTCTGATTGTTCTGTAGGTTCCTTCTTTCTTTTTTCTTGCTCTTTTCCTTTGTGGTTTCATGAGTTTTTTTTTTTGTGGTGGTATGCTTCGATACTTTCTTTTTATATTTTATACTGCTATAATATAGGTTTTACTTTGTAGTTATGAGGCTTACATAAAATATTTTTATATTAGGGCTACTTTAAGGTGACAACTTGCCTTTAATCATATACAAAAACTCCTTGTGTTCACTCTCCCTTTCTATTATTTTGATGTCAAAATTTACACTTAAAAATAATTTGTATCTCTTAACAACTTACTGCAGCTACAGTTGTGTTTAATAGTTTTCTTTTAACTCTTTTAAAGGGGATTAATTTGATTTATATATCACCCTTACAATATTAGAGAATTCTAAGGCAATTATGTATTATCTACACCATTGAGATTTTTAATTCATGATTTTTGTTATTAGTAGCCTTTTTCCAACTTAAACTTCCTTTATCAATTTCTGTGAAATAGGCCTTTTAGCAACAAACTCTCTGAGCTTTTATTTTTGTGGGTAAAATTTTAATTATGTTTCAGTTCAGAAGGAGAACTTTGCCATGCAAAGTATTCTTGTTTGACAGTATTTTTTCTTCAGCACTTTGAATATATTATCCTACTGTATCCTGGCCTGAGGGGTTTCTGTTAAGAAATCTGCTGAAAGCCATCTTGGGGCTTCTTTGAATAACATTTCTTACCTGCCACTGCTTTGAATATTGTTTCTTTTGGTTTTTGATAATTTGATGAAGATGTGCCTTGGTGAATCCCTCTTTGGGTTCGATTGGTAATCTCTGAGCTTCCTGTATATGGTTATTGTCTTTCCCCAGATTTGGGAATTTTCAACTATTGTTTCTTTAAATATGCTTTCCAGACCTTTTTCTTTCCTCTTTCAGGAACTCCTATTATGCAAAGATTGGTTTGCTTGATGCTGTCCTATAATTCTCCTAGCCTACCTTTATTCTTTTCTTTCTTTGTTGTTATTGTTTTGCTCAGTTTCAAATGTCCTCTCTGTGAGTTCACTGTTCTTTTGCTTGATCACGTCTGCTGTTGAAGCTTTCTAACAAATTTTTCAGTTCAGTTATTGTAGTCTTTATCTCGGATTTTGTTTGTTTCTATTTCTTGGTCAGACTTCTCATTTTGTTCTGAATTGTTTCCCACACTTTAGTAAATTTTCTGTCTGTATTTCTTGTAGTTCCCTGAACTCTGTCTGCAGAGGGTGGGGGAAGGAGTCTCACTTTGTCACTCAGGCTTGAATGCAGTGGCACAAATACAGCTCACTGCAGCCTCGACCTCCCAGGGTCAAGTGATCCTCCTGCCTCAGCCTCCTGAGTAGCTGGGACCATAGTGCATACCACTACGCCTGACTCATTTTTTTTTCTTTTTCCCTATTTTTTTTTTTGTGGAGATGGGTCTCGTTATGTTGCCAGGCTGGTCTTGAACCCCTGCACTCAAGCAGTTCTCCTGCCTCAGCCTCCCAGATTGCTGGGGTTACATGTGTGAGCCACTTCACTTGGCTTGAGCTTCTTTAAGAGGATTATTCTGAGTTCTTTTTGAGTCATTTCATACATCTCTATTTCTCTGGGGTCCATTACTGAAGCTTTATTAGTGTATTTTGATGGTGTGATATTTCCCTGATTTTTCATAATTCTCATGCCTTTACATTGATGCCTGTGTTTGAGGAGATAGCCATTTATTTCAGATGTTCTTTTGTAATAGACCTTTAGTATTTAGTCTAGGAATTTGGATGGGACCACTGATGACAACACCAGAGAGACAGAGCTTGGTGTCAGCTTCTCTAATTGGGCTTGGTTGCTTCCTGTGTTCTGATGTTGAGTAGTATTGCTGTGCTCTGGTAAAATCACTGGCTCAACTTTGTCATCAGTTGATGCTGTCAGCTGGGCACAGCAATCATCTGTGATTTGGCAGAGTTGTGTATATTGTCATCTTTTTCTGGGCAGTACTGTTCAGAATCCGTAGTTAGGCAAGGTTGTGTGAAGGACTTCAAGGCTGAGTGAGGTCTTATGAAATTGCCACATAGGATGGGCAGGACCAGAGACTATGCTTCATAGATATGTGTGAAGTTTGGCTTGCTTTCTAGGTAAAGATTAAGCAGAGCACTGAAGTTTGGAGTAACAGCTCTGCAGCTAGGGTTAGGTGGGAGCAGATGCTCCCTCCGTGGGTATTCCCTAACCTGCTGGTACCTCCTACCTTGGAAGATATAACAAGAACACCAGGGCTTAGTTTGATTACTTCTCTACTACTAGGATTAGGTGGGCCCAAGTGCTCCCTCTGCAGGTAATCGCTGACCTGTAGTTGCTTCTTGACCTGAAGGAGGACACTTGGGCTATGCGGGAAACTGCCTAGGGATTCCAGATGGGAAGACCCATGGACTGCACTTCAGTTGGCTAGTTTATCTGGTGTGCTGCCACTGTTGGCCAGAATGTAGAGCAACCACCAAGATCCATGAGCTGGTGGCCCTCACCCTGATTTTTTTTGTTTTTCACTGACTTCAAGTGGTCTAGCCACGTTGGTACTCCCAATGTTTCTTTTTAGATGAGACAGGAGTGAGCCCCGTGAAGAGTACTAGAATAGTGAGGAAGGTGGATGTCCACCTCCAACTCACTTTTCCAAACGTCATAGAAACCATTGTGCGCGGGGAATTCTGGCTTGGGGCAGTGGTAGTATAGTCAAAGAGAGCAGTTTGATTGTGGCTTCTCATTTCTGTGGTCCAAGGGAGTGTCTCAACCTTACTGCCAAGTTCTGGGATATTCAGGATGGTAATTTTTTGTCTACAGATAATTGCTATGTGGATTTCTATTTGTGAAATTGGGGGAGAAGCTAAAGAAATTCTAATCAGCCATCTTGCTGATGTCACAGATCCATTACATCCATTTTTTGCACTGATTTTATTGATTTCTTCTACTTATATTTGAATTAATTGACCCTTTTTGGTTTCCCATGGTGGAAGCTTAGATAATTTATTCTTTTCTAATACATGCATTTAATTTTATAAACTTCCTACCAAGCACTGCTTTTGCTGCATTCAGAAACTTTGCTAAGTTCTGTTTTAATTTTCATGAATTTCAAAAATTCATTTCTTTTACACATGTATTATTTAGAGGTGTTTAATGTCCATGTGTTTTAGGAATGTTAAGCTATCTTTCTGTTATTGAGTTGTTCTTTTAAACTTGTTAACAGGTTTTTAATGGTCTCAGAAGTGGTTTTCCTTGGTGAATGCTTCATGTGAGTCTGAGAAGCACATGTGTCCTGATGTTATTGGATGAAGTAGTCAATAGATATCAATTCTATTCTGTTGAATGGTGCTGTTGAGGTCAACTATGTCTTTATGGCTTTTGTTTTGTGTGTATTTGCACTGAGTATGTCCATTTCTGATAGAAAGGTTTTGAGGTCTCTAACTACAGTGTATTCATCTAGTTCTTTTTGCAGGTCTGTCAATTTTAGCCTGTTTTCACCCTCTCTTGTTACGTCCAGACACATTCAAGATTATTAGCCTTCTTAAGAGTATCGACCCCTTTATGATCTTATAATCTTTATCCCTATAATTCTTATCGTGCTGAATTTGGCTATGTGTGAAATTAGCTACTCCCACTATCATTTGATTAGTGTTAGCATGTTTTTTTCCCCCATTCATTTACTTTCATCTATGTGTCTTTATATTTAAAGTGAGTTTTTTGTAGATAAGAGTTAGGTTTTGTACTTTGGTCTGACAATTTTTCTCTTAATTGGTATATTTAGATCATTGAAATTTAATGTGATTATTGATATAGTTGGGTTAATATTGACTACATTTTTAAACTATTTTGTAGATGTTGTCCTTGCTATTTTTGTTTTCCAGTGTTTTTCTGCCTTGTTTTTTAGTTTAATTGAACATTTTGTGACTTGTTTTCTTCTTTCTCTCTCAGTAATAGCTTTTTCCCTATTACATTCTTTTCATTTTTGCCATAGTTTCTAGTACACATTTACAACCAATTCTGTTTTCAAATAACACTATAGTAATGTGAGTACTTATAACAAAATAGTCTTTATCATTCCCTGCATCCCTTGTAACATTGCTATCGTTAATTTCACTTATACATAAGTATAGATAAGCATGTATATGTACATATTTAAGAAGAAATACATTTTCCTGTTATTTTGAACAAACTTTCTTATGCCAATTAAGAATAATAAAAATGAATTTTTATCTTTTTTTTCTCTGAAGCTCTTCTTTATGTAGATCTGAGTCTCTGACCTGTATCATTCCCCTCTAGATAGCTCCTTTTAACAATGCTAGCAAAGCAAGTTTATTGGCAAAAATTTTCCACAATTTTTGTCTGAGAAGATGTTTATTCCTCCTTTCCTTTTGAAGTATAGTTTCAGAGGATAGAATTCTTGGTGGGTATTTGTCCCCTCCCACCAAAAAAATATTACTCAACAATCCTTCTTGCATGGTTTGTGAGAAGACAGATGTACTTATCTTTGCCCTTCTATAGCTAAGGTGTTCATTCCTCTGGCTTCTTTCTGAATTGTTTTCTTTATTTTTGATTTTCTGTAGTTTGAGTATAATATGCCTAGGTAGAGTTGTTTGGCACTTACCTTGCTTGTTGTTCACTGAGCTTCTGGGATCTGTGGTTTGCTATCTTACATTAATTTGGAGAAATTATCAGTCATTATTCTCTCAAATATTTCTTCTGTTAATTTTTTTCTTTTTCAGGTATTCCCATTATACTTGTATGTTACACCTTTTATAGCTCTTAATTATTATATTCTGTTTTTTTTAGTCTTCATTATCTTTACTTTTCACTTTCAGCAGTTTCTATTAAGATATCCTCAAGCTCAGAGATTCTTCCTCAGCCATTTTCAGTCTACTAATGAGCCTATCAAAGGCATTCTTCATTTCTATTAGTGTTTTTGATCTCCAGCATTTCTTTTCAATTCCTTCTTAAGATTTCCACCTACCTACTTAAATTTCCCATCTCCTTGCATACATCTAACTACTGGAATCCTTCGTATGTAGTTGATCATAGTTTTAAATGTTCTATTAATATTTGATAATTTCTACATTCTTGCTGTGTGATTCTGATCTTCTTCCTTCTATTTAAGCTGGTTTCTGTGTTTTTTGGCCTTTTACTATGCCTTGTAATTTTTTATTAACAGATATAATGTATTGCATAGAAGGATCTGCGGTACATATACCCTTAGTAATGTGACAAGGTGTGGGGGTGGGAAAACATTCCATAGTCCTATGATTAGATCACAGTCTATTAGTGATCCTATACCTTGTAAAACACAGGTTTCTTAATTTTTCCTTCAACCTTAAGTGGGACAGGGTAGCTAGAGTGTGCTGGAGTTGGGTATGTGGGTATGTCCCTTCTCCCACATGGAGGACTGGGTGGTTGGAGTTGGGTATTTTCTTTCCCACAGGTTCATTATGCTCTGATAAAACCTTTGGCAGTTTAGGCTCTGGCTCACTAGCGTCTCCTCAGGGTAGACCTTGCTAAGAAGAGCAGCCTCTGGAGTATTTAAAAAAAAAAATTTGTTTTTCCTTCTCCCTGCTTGGAAGCAGGAGGAAATTTTTCTCCCATATTAGTAGTATGAGAATCTGATCAAGCTCCTGGAGGTAAAACTCACAGAAGCATGGGAGCCCTCCTCTGTGACTGGGTTTTCCTGGAGTTTTTAACTTTCAGACTTGTCCACAGTGGGTCTCTAGGAATTCATCAATTACATTTGAGCTTTCCCTATGCAGACACTTGTTCCTCCAGTGGTTTCTGCTTCCATATGTTGTGATTGTCTGAATCTGCCTGTTTTTGTCTATGATTCTGGGGACAGCAGCTTGACCTATGACCTCACTTCTCTTATGGATATAAAAGGGAGTGGTTCATATTTCAGCAGTTCAGCATGTTAGGATGAAGTTGCGAGACTTCCAACCTCCTTATGTATAGAAACAAAAACTATATGTATTGACAATCTTATTTTAAATACTCCTCTGGAGAATGGAATCCACTCATTTCTGCTAAGCTGTGTCATACAGTTTGGATAATAATGAAGTGTTCATAAGCTTATAAAATGTAAATTCTGTATGTGTCTTAGAACTTTAAGAATACAATGAATTGGTTCTAATTGTTTTGCACAGTCTCTAACACATGGTAGTTGTTAACGTGTGTGCTGTGTAATGAATGAATAGATTTCATTGTGATCTTCAAAGTTAGTTCCAGAGAATTTATCACTTACAAGAAAGCAAGCTAGATGGAAATGATATACTATAATTTTCAGCTCCCGATTCTCAGTTACTTAGATTTATCTTTTGAGATAAATTCAGGAAAGATTATTGAAAATGTCTGTAACAATCAATATTATGTGGCCTAATTGGATCTGAAAATCACACAGGCTTCAGGTAGTATTCTTTTCAGTTGTAACCAACATCATGATTCCTCTATACTTTTCCTTTTTACGTCTTTTGTGATTGTAGCCAAAAGAGAACTACATTTTATTTGGGCCTTTTGTTATTAATCAAAGATTTCTTATATATAATTTAAAGCCTACTCTGACCACGGAATCCTCAGCTTTTTGTGTATGTGTGTGGAGGATTGTTTACGTGTTTGTATTATAACTGCAATTTACTGATGAGAGGCAAAGATTAGGCAAGGTCTGATACAATACTTGTAAAGAGTCTATTTTTCATATGTGTAGTTTAAAACCATCAGATTGACTTAAATATGTCTCCTAATTGTGTTTTTTAGTCAAATATTTACGAGTATGCACACTCTTTGGATAACCAAAGGCCTGATTGTATTCTGAAAGCCAGTTTCAGATGAAAAATTCCTGCAGATAATACATTAACAGATAATCTAGAGGGGAATATATTTTGTAGCTTCCAGGGTCTGCCCAGGGCTTTACATGAAATTTTAGTAAGAATCTATTTTGATATTTCTGGAATGTAACTTGAATGTGCTGTTTTTTCAAGGGGCAACCTTTCATTTGTAACTTCCATTTGTCAGGCACAGGTAGAAATGCTAGCAATGAAGTCATCTGTAAAGGAAAAAACTCATTATCTTAGTAGCTCCTATTGCCACCACCAAATTAATTTAAGTGTGGGGTCTTGAACAAGCCCGACTTGCCTCTTAGATATAATCAGTAACTAAAATTGCCTATGGAAAAATCCCCAAGTTTTATTTCATTTTAATGCTGTACCTTAAGGACATTTGTGAATAATAAGGTTTCTGGTAAGATTTCTAATTTTATGAATTTTGCCATTGTGGAGTTGTAGTGTTACTTGTCTTAATGATTTAAGTCCAGGTGTTATGTACAGTCAAGAAAGCAGTTTTCAAAGGGTCCATGTTTCCTCCTGTGGCCCAACTGTGTGCTGTTATTTGATAGTTGGCAGGCTATCATGTTTTAAAAAAACCCCAAATTGCCATATATTCTCTCTCACAGTGCAGTAGTAAGTATTCCATTATGAAAACTGGAGGCCGGGCGGGGTGGCTCATGCTTAATCCCAGCACTTTGGAAGGCTGAGGCGGGTGGATCACTTGAGGTCAGGAGTTCTAGACCGGCCTGGCCAACATGGTGAAACCCCGTCTCTACTAAAAATGCAAAAATTAACTGAACGTGGTGGCATGTGCCTGTGATCCCAGCTACTCGGGAGGCTGAGGCAGGAGAATCGCTTGCACCTGGGAGGCGGAGGTTGCAGTGAGCTGAGATCACACTATTGCACTCCAGCCTGGGTGACAGAGTGAGACTCTGTCTCAGAAAAACAAAACAAAACAAAACAAAACAAAACAAAACAAAATCCCCAAAAAACCTGGAGCTAGAGTGCTATTTATCTGTGGTTATTTTAAAGAAAGCAACCACTTATTTTTTTCTAACAATATTATGATTTAATATAATTTTAGTGCTTATATAGTGCTTTTCACATACAGAAAATTGAAAGCAAGACTGGTAGTTTTTGAATGTCGTTAACTACTTAGATTATGTGCTTAGTTATTAGCATTTTTGCATAATGAAACATCCAGGTATATAAATCATTTGGGCATGAAGGCAAGATTCTCGACTTTCTCAGAAGACTGAATAAAATAAAAAAATAAAACAACAAACTACAGGAGGAGAAACCATGAAAATAAAAAGATTTTAGTATCCTGGACAAATCAGAAGATGTTATCTCCCTAAAGATTACATAATAAATGGACATGTGGTTCATTAATGTCACCTAGTATAAAGTGAAATGCATATGTAGATTTTAAAAACATTAAATATGATGAAAGGAGAAACAAAAACAGGAAATCTCAACTGCGTGTCATGGAGAAGTGAGAAAGTAAAATTATGGAGGGTTTGTCTTAGCCTTGGGCAAAGACAATATGTGGTGGTGACTGTGATCTAGCTTTTTGTAGCAAGTTGGTGTTGAGGACACACCTAGATCAGATGTGCATTTCCACCATCATGCAAAGCAAGCAGAAGGAGTATGTGTTGCATGCTGCCCCTTTATTACTAAACCAAGGAGCTCCTTCCCCCTTCACTGCCTATATTGATAGGTTTTCTTAATAAGCATCAATTTTAAGATAAAAGCCACAGTTAATTTGAACATTTTAAATAAATTGAATGTATGAATGTAGGACTATCTTTCCCTGGGAAGAGCATGTGTATCTCCTTGACAGTTGTGGTCTTGGAGTTACTCTTTACCTGTCTGCACAGGATGCATCTTTTTTTTTTTTTTTTTTTTGAGACGGAGTCTGGCTCTGTCACCCAGGCTGGAGTGCAGTGGCCGGATCTCAGCTCACTGCAAGCTCCGCCTCCCGGGTTCACGCCATTCTCCTGCCTCAGCCTCCTGAGTAGCTGGGACTACAGGCGCCCGCCGCCACGCCCGGCTAAGTTTTTGTATTTTTAGTAGAGACGGGGTTTCACCGTGTTAGCCAGGATGGTCTCGATCTCCTGACCTCGTGATCCGCCCGTCTCGGCCTCCCAAAGTGCTGGGGTTACAGGCTTGAGCCACCGCGCCCGGCCAACAGGATGCATCTTGAACAAAGGGTGAGGGCCAGCCATGTTCCTTAGCTTTTTTTAAGGTTGAGTTCTACTTGAAGATAATCAGTTTTACCTGGAGTCAGTTGAAGATATCTCCATTCTTGAGAAAAGGGAAAGCAAAAGAACTGCTGTTTGTTTGAGGTAGGTGATGGTAAAGATCCTATGAAATATTTTTACTCTCCTGGGGAAAAATAGAACAAAAAATTAAATTGTGGCAAAAATGAGCTAGAACGTCTTACTCCAGGCATGAATTTTCACTGTTCTAACATGAAAGATGGTAAGACCCAATCTTCTACTTTTTTTCTTATACATTGCATCAGAACAGCCAGAAGAGGAGTACTGGCTAGTGAAAATATAAAGCAGCATTTTTGTGATTTGGTAGTAGTTAGGCTCTTGACAAAATTGCTCCCAAATTGGTCCAATTTGGAATTATATCAGAAAGGAGGTTTGTTATACCTTTTTGGTATACATTTGAATGATGAAGAGAGAACATTTAGTCTCTAGTGTAATCATCCTGAGATCTTTTTTTCACAAGCATTATACTTATTGGCAAAAAAGAGAATCACACAACTACTTAACAAATGCTATAGGATTTGGCAAGAACTACTAGGTAGGTACTGAATCTCTTTAACTTCAGAATATAATATACACAGAATTTTTAAAAAGTTTTTAACATCTACTTAATCACTTTTTTCCGTGAACATTGCTTCAGTTTTTGTTGTGGTCCCAGTGCCTAAAAATTAAGATAATTTGAGCTCGCAATGAACTTGATGGTTATTAAATCCTCTCCTCACAGGAGGATTCTGTAGAGGAACAGAACTCTTTGATTGACTTTGTAGGAAAGATGATCTATCTTATTCCATGACATTTACTTTAAGAGGGATTTCCTCCTTCAATATCTACATATGTTTCCTAACCTTGATATCATCACAGTGAAAGCTAATCAGCAAGCTGGGTTGTATTTTTTCCCATGTCTTTGTACTTGATCTAGGCTAGTGTCTGTTAGATGTCTGTTTAATATCATGATAATCCTTTGGGAGAGACTATGCTTTTGCTTACATTAAATACCAAGGAATAAATGTCAACACTGAGGAAATATTTATTACCTAGGGAGGGAGGACAGCTTTCAGAGGACTTGGAGTTGGAGGTAGATAGGAGTTCAATGTTTCAGCCTTAGTACTGTCACTGAGCTTTTTTTTTTTTTTTTTTTTTTTTTTTTTTTTTTTTTTTTTTTTTTTTT
>NC_037670.1:96446293-96524534 GCF_003255815.1 Theropithecus gelada
AGATTTTCTTACTTAAAGCATATTTTCTTATGTTAAAACATTCTAATCTTTTTTTTATAAAGAGTATTACTAGACCATGATTTTTATGCATGATGGTTGTTTTTAACAGTAGTTCTTGGATAGATTACCTTTATTGTGTTGCCAATTTTACTACATGTAACCAAGATACTATTCTAAAATGAATGAATATCATTCTTGTTGATGTTAGCTGTATGGTAGTTGGATTCCATTGTATTGGTGCACTTTAATGTTAAAAATCAAATCCTTTGTTTCATAGGGTATCTTAAGACCATTATGCATATCAGAATATTCCATCACTGTTCAAACAGATGAGCTATTATGGTGATTTCAAATGTCTGGTGAATGGAATACCTAAATAGTATACTCACAAATTTCATTCTAATAATTCCTTGTTTTGCCTTGGAAAAGGTTTTTTGGTACTTTGGCACATTTACAAATGGTTGTCAGTGATGCTGTCAAAGTTATATGGTCATCACTCTTTCAGGAGTGTTTTGAGATGATTGCCTCTGATAGTTCTTATTGTCTCAGAAACAGTCCAATATATGGAATCCTCCTGACTAGCTCTTGTGTTTGCAAGGAAAAGAGACTCCATTTTCAAGAAAGACATGTTATTGGAAAAATATAATTGGCAACTGGCAAGTTGCTGAGACCTGAGTTATTTCTAGGCTTTTTCCTTCCTTGTGATAAATGTATTGTTAATTTTCCCATCTACTTAATCTACCTAATCTACAATTTGTTTCCCTGTAATTTCTGCTTTAGTTTCCATCCTTCTCCAGTTCAAAGAAGGGGTACATAGCATTTAAGGTTTGACTTCCTTTCTCAACTTGTGAATTCTTCATGTTGTAGTTCAAACATCACAAGTACATTATCTCATTTGATGTTCCAAGTATGGGAGCAAAAGTGGATAAATTTAGTCAAAGATGGCAAACTCCATGTTTTGGGTACTGTCACTATTGAGATAATTCTGATTTCATCTCATTATTATCAGTGCCTTTTATAGTTATGTTGTTTTGTCATGAGCAGATAATGAAGTTAGTGATGTAAAGAGTGTAGTTCTAGGCCTTGTTGATAGTAATGCACAATTTGTTTCCCTCCATCTGTGCTAGAGGTGCCTTCAAGGTGGCAAGAGCCAAGGTAGTTATTTGAATGCAGTGTCTTGTTGCCGAGGTCTAACTGCATCAAAGACCAGTGCCCAAAGTCAGGTGTGAGGGACCAGAGGAGTTGGTGTTTGCCAATAGCATTCTCAGCTGGCCTATGTTAGAATTAACAGAATGTTTAGAGAAACAGGAAACTGGTCCATTAGGCTATGTGTTTACCCATTTTTTGTAGCTGTTGAAAACAAATGATCTCAACTTCTTGATGCTGAGGAGGTTTGTTTTTTAGTGTCATCAGACAATCCCGACCTATAACCTTTAAATAATGGCTCACCAGTCTGCAGCTGTCTGTGATATGGAGTACATTTTGAATAGAGGACCACATCTTAGCTGTCTGCCAGTGAAGGAGGGACATGAAGGCCTTAGTCCATTCCCCCTCAGGAAGGCTTTTGTGTGTATGTGTGCGATAACACATTTTTTAGTATGTATCCTATCCGCTTGGTCAACTGATTTAAAGACAAATAAGAGGTGTTTCACTTTGTGGTCATGATCCAGCTCACAAGATAGAACACTGCCAGTGCGTGGACATCTTCTCTGCTTCCTCCTATTTGCATCCATGTTACTGATTGTGTTCCCTTCCTTCCTATTTGCTGTCCTTAATTTTCTGTTAATTTCCTTGCTTTCCTCTACAGTTTTACCACATGTGTAGGTGTTTTCAAAGCTGCCTAGTTTTGAATGTATTTATGAATAGAATAACGCTGGTAATATATTTGTGTGATGTGCTTTATTTTTGCACAATGTTTGATATTCATTTCTATTGTATTTATTCTGTAGCTTTTTACTTTTGTTGATTGCATTAATGTACTATGAATTGTTCATTATATTTTCTCATTTTTGGCTAATCTCAAACAACTTCTTAAGCAACTATAGCAGTTTGCTCTTGTTACACAAATGGTATGTAATAAAATACACAAAAAGATAGTAGCTTACTGACAAATTATGTTCATGCTTCTGTGGATTAACTGAGGTCTGCTGATTTGGAGTGAACTTGATGAATGGACTTGGCAGGATGCCTCTGCTATAGTTTGTTTTCATCCTTCTTTGACCAGCAGATTATCCAACCATGTTCTTCTCATGTAGATGGCAGAGGTACAAGAGTAGAAACATATAAGGCCTCTTAGAGCCTAGATTTGCAACTGGTATACTGTCACTTTTGCCTCATTCTATTGACTAAGGCCAATCATATGACCAAACTTAAAATCAAGGGGTGGGGAAATATATTTTACCCCTTAGTAGGGAAAAATGTAAAGTTACATGGCAAAGGGTATAGATATGGGCAAGTGTTTAGAGTTAGGTCATATCCTTTTGACATTAAATATGCTGAATAATATCCCAGGACCTCTTAAATTCTCATCTAGTCCCACCATCATGCTCAGCGGCTCTTTATCTGGAGACTTGTGAATTAAAAATGAAGTTTTCTGTTTCATATGGTTTGGCTGTGTCCCCACCCAAAAAGCTCATCTTGAGTTGTAATCTGTGTAATCTCCATGTGTCAAGGTTGGTACCAAGTGGAAGTAATCAGATCACAGGGCCAGTTCCCCCGTGCTGTTCTCATGATAGTGAGTGAGTCTCATGAGATATGATGGTTTTATAAGCGTCTGGCATTTCCCCAGCTTGCTCTCATTTTCTCTCCTGCCACTCTGTGAAGAGGTGCCTTCTGCCATAATTGTAAGTTTCCTGAGGCCTCCCCAGCGATGTGGAACTGTGAGTCAATTAAATGTCTTTTCTTTGTAAATTACCAAGTCTCGGGTATTTCTTCATAGCAGCATGGGAACGCACTGATACATTGTTCACTGTATACCCAATATATAGTTGTGGAACTTATATGGAGTAATCACATTAATTACTCCCCCTCACATTCATTAAATACTCCCTTACCTCCCTGGGATAAGAAGAGGAAGCAAATACCAATCACTAGTCTGTAGACATTTTGAAATCCTGCTCAACAAGTGTTGTCAGGTTTCCTTACCCTGAGAATAGTGACGATTCCTTAGTTAAGTCGCAATTCTCTGCTTCCTAGAATTGGCCTCCAGGGCCCTGGATTTCATCTACACCCCCAGGATTTTCTTCTTTTGAGAATTGTTTTTGGGGGAGATGGGAGATTAGAGTTCTGTTTTTCTAGGCTGTCATGTTCTGGGCTCAAATTCCTTTTAAATTTGTTTATGAACTAGCCAGTTCTTAGGCCTTCTCATTTGTGTGGTACCTTAACATATTCACCTTAAAGATGCCAGTTGATGCTTTCAGCCTTCTTTCTGAAAGCTATCTTGCCCAAGTTAGTACATTGATTAAATTATCTTCTAAGTCACGGGCCACTACATAACAAGGGTTTCCCTCCCACTTTTGTTTCTTTGCCCCTGGTGCCAACTTCCAAAGCCAATATCTCATATACTAGGTTTTGGTATTTTGTGTTCATTTTTGAGGGGTAATATATTAGTTTCCTAGGGCTATTGTAAAAATATTTCATAATTGAGTGACTTAAAATCAGGAATGTATTATCTCACTTTTTGGAGGCTAAAAGTCCAAAATTGAGGTGTCATCAGGGCACTAGGCTCTTTCTGGCTCCAGAGCAGAATGTTTTTGTCTCTTTTAGTTTCTTCCATTGGCCAGCAATGCTTTGTTTTTTCTTTTACAGTGTCTTTTATTTCATTTGCTTGTATGGTTTTTCCTAAGCTTCACCATCTTTCTCAAGACTTAGTATATTGCCTGGCAAATTTTCCATAAATATTTGCTTTGGAAAAGGATAGATGTTCCTCAGTTTTCCAGTTAGTCTTTTTCATGTTTCTCCAATACATACTAGGCATGTATTTTTAACTGCCTATGAATACTTTTTGTGGTTATCCTATGGGTAACTTAAATCTGATTGATTCCTCCAACTCACCAATAGACTTACTCTTTTTGCCGCATCATCCAACTTCAGTAATGATGTAGCCAGTCCTGTTGCTAATAAAACAATTTCTGGATCTGGGCCCTCCCTTCTCTATATTGGACTTATTTCAGATTCTTATAACCTGTTAGTAAGATTATGGCCAACAGCGTTGTAACAGTTCTCCTTGCATGAATACAAACCACACCTTTCCTTTGGGGTTGAATGGTGATAGTTTTAATTTTTTTTCCTAAGTTATTTACATTGGGGTTAGATACATTACATGTGATATATCTACTCAGTGTTGTCATATAAGGTTAATAATTTGTGTGTTAGGGAAGTATTTTAATTTCTCCTTTTATTGTCTAACTCTTGATGAGTTTATCAAAAGTTATAATAGACTAAAACATTTTAGGAGATTCTTAGTTTTTAATAGTTTGATATGAAGGTCAATAGAAATGTCTAAAAACACAGTTATAGAGTTACTGATAAAATTGTTTCCTGTGTTACTTATTTCCACCAATTATTTGTACTCTGAAACATAATTAGGCAGTATTTGATAGATATGGGTGGTGTTGCCTCTAAGTTTGTAATGGATTTTTGGTTAGGTGGGGCTAGAAAATTTTGAATAAACTGATAAGCTTATTGTTTTCCCCATTGATAGGCATTTGAAAACTTCTCATGAATATAATTCATTTAACTAATTTTACTCAAAGAAGAAATCTTATCCTTGGCCAGATCATTCATACTGGAACAGTAATGGTTGTAGTTTTATTATGAGCCTCATATGGACTTAGTCTGAAGTTGTTTATTTACTCATAAAATGACTGATATAAGAACAAAGCTGCTTGGATAACTGTCTCTCATGAAATCCCAAAATACATTGCATAATTCAAACAATGTAAATATATGCAAAATGCTTAAGTTTGAGTTTTAGGTGATAAATTGAATGCAGGTGTTCATTGTTTACCTAATTGTAAGATTGTCTATTTTGTTTCTACTTGAAACATTGTGAGCATGGAGCTATAACTGCAGAGTGAGAAACCAGTGCATGCATGCCTTTGATTTAGTTTTACTCTAATGTATATATTGTTCTTGGTTGGGCAAACTTCCCGGGCTGCCTAGCAGAAATAATACTGTGAATGATGTTAAGGCTGGGAGGATATGTAATCAGATTATGTGTAGCCATGGACCATTATGTGGTTACCATAAAACAATGGTTTCTAACTTTTTTTGTTATAAAACCTCTGAAAGTTGTAGAATCCCTTCTCAGAAAAATAATCACATTATATATACAATATTTTTTCAGAAGTTTTCCAGTTCCTCTGAGTCATATACATTTACCTCATGTTAATAACCCTGCCATATTCTCATACATTGTTTATGGAAATATAAATTGAAACCACTTTTATAGAAGACAATTTGGAATATTTATCTAATTAGAATGCATGTTATCTTGTTTCTCTCCTGTTCCTGGGTAAAGATAGCAAACTGAGCAGTTACCTAATTTGGCTCATGACTCAAACCTCATTAAAGCTATGAAGTTGAATCCCTGAATAGACCAATAGCAGGCTATGAAATTGAGGCAATAATTAATAGCCTACCAACCAAAAAAAGTCCAGGACCAGACGAATTCACAGCCAAATTCTACCAGAGGTACAAGGAGGAGTTGGTACCATTCCTTCTGATACTATTCCAATCAATAGAAAAAGAGGGAATCCTCCCTAACTCATTTTACGAGGCCGACATCATCCTGATACCAAAGCCTGATAGAGATACAATAAAAAATGAGAATTTTAGACCAATATCCCTGATGAACATCGATGCAAAAATCCTCAATAAAATACTGGCAAACCGAAGCCAGCAGCACATCAAAAAGCTTATCCACCGTGATCAAGTGGGCTTCATCACTGGGATGCAAGGCTAGTTCAACATACGCAAATCAATAAACGTAATCCAGCATATAAACAGAACCAAAGAGAAAAACCACATGATTATCTCAATAGATACAGAAAAGGCCTTTGACAAAATTCAACAGCCCTTCATGCTAAAAACTCAATAAATTTGGTATTGATGGAATGTATCTCAAAATAATAAGAGCTATTTATGACAAACCCACAGCCAATATCATACTGAATGGGCAAAAACTGGAAAAATTCCCTTTGAAAACTGGCACAAGACAGGGATGCCCTGTCTCACCACTCCTATTCAACATAGTGTTGGAAGTTCTGGCTACGGCAATCAGGCAAGAGAAAGAAATAAAGGGTATTCAGTTAGGAAAAGAAGTCAAATTGTCCCTGTTTGCAGATGACATGATTGTATATTTAGAAAACCCCATCGTCTCAGCCCAAAATCTCCTTAAGCTGATAAGCAACTTCAGCAAAGTCTCAGGATACAAAATCAATGTGCAAAAATCACAAGCATTCTTATATACCAGTAACAGACAAACACAGAGCCAAATCACGAATGAACTCCCATTCACAATAGCTTCAAAGAGAATAAAATACCTAGGAATCCAACTTACAAGGGATGTAAAGGACCTCTTTGAGGAGAACTACAAACCACTGCTCAGTGAAATAAAAGAGGACACAAACAAATGGAAGAACATACCATGCTCATGGATAGGAAGAATCAATACTGTGAAAATGGCCATACTGCCCAGGGTAATTTATAGATTCAATGCCATCCCGATTAAGCTACCAATGACTTTCTTCACAGAATTGGAAAAAAACTGCTTTAAAGTTCATATGGAACAAAAAAAGAGCCCGCATTGCCAAGACAATCCTAAGCCAAAAGAACAAAGCTAGAGGCATCATGCTACCTGACTTCAAACTATACTACAAGGCTACAGTAACCAAAACAGCATGGTACTGGTACCAAAACAGAGATGTAGACCAATGGAACAGAACAGAGCCCTCAGAAATAATACCACACATCTACAGCCATCTGACCTTTGACAAACCTGACAAAAACAAGAAATGGGGAAAGGATTCCCTATTTAATAAATGGTGCTGGGAAAATTGGCTAGCCATAAGTAGAAAGCTGAAACTAGATCCTTTCCTTACTCCTTATACGAAAATTAATTCAAGATGGATTAGAGACTTAAATGTTAGATGTAAAAGCATAAAAACCCTAGAAGAAAACCTAGGTAATACCATTCAGGACATAGGCATGGGCAAGGACTTCATGTCTAAAACACCAAAAGTAATGACAACAAAAGCCAAAATAGACAAATGGGATCCAGTTAAACTAAAGAGCTTCTGCACAGCAAAAGAAACTATCATCAGAGTGAACAGGCAACCTACAGAACGGGGGAAAGTTTTTGCAATCTACTCATCTGACAAAGGGCTAATATCCAGAACCTGTAAAGAACTCAATCAAATTTACAAGAAAAAAGCAAACAACCCCATCAAAAAGTGGGCAAAGGATATGAACAGACACTTCTCAAAAGAAGACATTCATACAGCCAACAGACACATGAAAAAATGCTCATCATCACTCACCATCAGAGAAATGCAAATCAAAACCACAATGAGATACCATCTCACACCAGTTGGAATGGCGATCATTAAAAAATCAGGAAACAACAGGTGCTGGAGAGGATGTGGAGAAATAGGAATACTTTTACACCGTTGGTGGGACTGTAAACTAGTTCAACTATTGTGGAAAACAGTGTGGTGATTCGTCAAGTATCTAGAACTAGAGATACCATTTGACCCAGCCATCCCATTACTGGGGATATACCCAAAAGATTATAAGTCATGCTGCTATAAAGACACAAGCACACGTATGTTTATTGCAGCACTATTCACAATAGCAAAGACTTGGAATCAACCCAAATGTCCATCAGTGACAGACTGGATTAAGAAAATGTGGCACATATATACCATGGAATACTATGCAGCCATAAAAAAGGATGAGTTTGTGTCCTTTGTAGGGACATGGATGCAGCTGGAAACCATCATTCTCAGCAAACTATCATAAAACACAAAACCAAATACCACATGTTCTCACTGACAGGTGGGAACTGAACCATGAGATCAGTTGGACACAGAAAGGGGAACATCACACACTGGGGCCTATTGTGGGGAGGGGGTAGCGGGGAGGGATAGCATTAGGAGATATACCTAATGTAAATGACGAGTTGATGGGTGCAGCACACCAACATGGCACATGTATACATATGTAACAAACCTGCACGTTGTGCACATGTACCCTAGAACTTAAAGTATAATAATAATTTAAAAAAACTACTAGAAAGCGATTAAAAATTACAGATTCTCAAAAGAATAGGAGAGGTGACAATGACACATGAAGAATAGCTGGAAAACAAGTGAATTAGTACTAACAGATTCAGCTTGGAGAAGGCCCAATTACAAGCAAATGGTTGGGGGAAGCTAGGAATTAAAACTGTCTGCTGTAGAATTCTCAAAGTCCAAGACCTAGCAGCACCAGGTACCTCTGGAATGGAATGAGGGGGACAAAATAAGGAGGGTTGGCTGAAAGCTGTTTAAGCAGTCTGATCTCTAAATCTCCTTTCCACCCTAGCAGAGGCAGGTGGTGATGAAGTGCTGTGTCTATACTGGGAGAACATAGGATGCTGTAGAAGGACTGAGTGTGTTGCCAGAAACAGTGACTAACAACCATATGCTTACTGACTGCCAAATAGGAAAGTCCATGGCTGCTTCTCCCACTCAGCCAGGTGTTATCTTGGTGGCTTGGCTTTTTTTTTTTCCAGGCTGGAGACTGGAAGAATTTTCTTTGGGCAGTCTGTCCAGTGCAGGAAGAGAGACCTAAAAATACTAACCTCAGTAGTACCCATAAACACCTTAACCCAATCACTCTACAGAAGGTATTGGAGGATTTGTTCCAACCCTCCAAAATGAGAGTTCCAAAATGAGTCAATCAAGGAAGCAGATTGCACGGGATACAGAAGCTAGGGGATCCATGATGGGAGAGAGATGAAGACTCTTTCCAAGACGACGATGTAGGGAGTTCTTAGGATGATGGCTGAATGACTGGCAGAGAAGACAAGAAGTCTGTTGGATAAGATCAGAGGACGTTAAGGGTGACCTTTTCAGGAATATAAAATTGGTGCAGTGCCTTGTGTCTGAACATCTTGAGAGTAGATTTCAATGAATAGCTAAGTGTTTGGCATTGAATGAGTCATAAGCATACATAAAACCACATAAAACAAAAGATAAGCTATAATTCCAGGTAAACAGAGTTGTATAGGAAACGAATTTTAATAATATGTGACTCAGCTATGAGTAGTGTTTACATAGCCACTGATTTAAACACTCAATACTGATTTAACCAAAATTATGATATTTAAAGGAGGGGAATGGGAAGTGTTAGTGTATATTGAGGTGAAGTTTGGAAGAAGGACAAAATTCTTCTGTAGATCATAGCCAAGACAGAAAAGTCGAGAGACATCATCATAAGAATGTAATTTAGAGATATGGAATGAAAGGTAAATTATAGTCTCAATTGTTCAGTCTTCAGCAATAGTATTCTACTTTTGTGCCCTTGCAATGGCCTCCTGGTGAATTAAGTTTGTTTTCCTTCTCCTTGATTTGGTTGCCTGACTTGCTTTCGAAGTGAGATTTTTACCAGATGTGATTGATATAGGTGGAGGGCCAAAATTGTGATTGTGCTGTTGGACTTGCCCTGTTTTGCTACTTTTATTGCCTTAAGGAAGGCATACTGTGGTTGGTTGCTGCCCCTCCGGTCTGAGCTGCAGAATAAACACAAGGAGCAGAGCTGTCACAGCCCTGCAGCTTGGAATAGTTACCTCAGCCATGTCACAACTATGTGAGTGAGAAGTGAAAGTTTATTGCTGCTTGCCACTGAGTTTTTTTGTGTGCATATTTGTTACTCAGCAAAAATTGACTGTTACATATGGAGAAACATATTAGAATAGTTAAATGAACAATGATTGTCTACAGGGAGGACAAAATGGAGTGAAGGGAGTGGGGTGGACTTTTTTTCATAACTGACCTTGTAGAGATATTTGGGTCTTAAACCATGTGCCTGTGTAACTGATAAAAGCATAAGCCAAAGGTTAAGATAATAAAACAGATTACATGATATTGTGGTTAGGGTTTGTAAAGAAGATCTAATGGATGGACAAGGAAGTTGGGGTGCTACTAATAAAATTATTCATGCCATTAACCATAGTCTCCTTGTTGATAAGAGTAGTCTAAGAAAATAGGTTTTCTAACCAAGAGCAATTGGAGGTTTCATGGGATTGGACACCTCAGTGAGGCAAAAGGCCTCGGTTAGGAGTAAGGAAGAGAGATGATGGATGGAGCTTCCAGTTAGAGACTGTGTTGACAATGAAAATTCCAGAGGAGCCATGAGAGAAGTAAAGCCAATTTTCCAGGTTGATTACAGAAACCAGTTGGTCAAGTGAAGATAAGGGTGAAATCACAGTTGTTAGAATGATTATTATCAAAAAGAAAAAGAACAAGTGTTGGTGAGGGTGTGGACAAAAGAGGACTTTGAGTCTCTGTTGATGGGGATATAAATTAGTATAGCCATTAAAGCAAGCAATGAGGAGGTTCCTCAAACAATTGAAAATAGAACTAGCATATAATCTAGCAATTTCACTTATGGATATGTCCCAAGGAAATGAAATAAGCGCCTCACTCCCATATTCATTGAAACGTCACTGATGCATTGTTCACAGTAGTCGAGATATGGAAAAAAACCCTGTGTCCATTGATGAATAGATAGAATGTGATCACATGTGCACCCACTGGAATGGTACTTAGCCACAAAAGAAGGAAATCCCACTATTTTTAACAACATGAATGAATCTGCCCTTCTCCTAAATGGACATTAGGTATAAGAAAAAGCAGAATATAAAAAAAAGATGGTGCGTATTGTCAGAGCAACCCTCAATCTCCCTGCAGAGAAAGTAGAACGCCTCTACACAACCATTAGATGTTGTTGATTAGCATCTGGGAACTTTTAAACCTCAATTTTTAGGGTTAACCATTTACATCTATAACCAGTAATTATTTAGATTTTATGAAGAACTTGTCAGAAACTAGATACTATGCCAGGTACATCAGGATGTGCTGTTAGGTTTGTTTTTTATAATAACTTTTATCTTCCATTCCCCAATGTGGAAGAAGCTGAGAGACAGATTGAATAGCTTGTCCAGAGTCTGACAACTTGTTACATGGCAACACCATGGTTGGAACCCAAGTCTATTTGACTTATGTGTCCATGCTCTTAATCAATTGGTAATGGTGCCTCATATTCATGAGAATGCATGTATACTTTTATTAAGCAAATCCTATTTAAGGACATGTTATGAGTTGTAATGTACAGTTTGTACATCCGTTTAAATTACTATTAGAAAAAACTAAGCTGATTGGCTTGTGAGAAAACGAATACCCTGTGTTTATCATGATGGTAGCCAGATCTAAAATTTTATAATATAGCAATAATACATAGGTATTATTTTTACAATGGATGTTTAGATTTTTAAATAACTTAATATTTTTCTATTAGAGATGGTGTCTCACTCTGCATTGCCCAGGTTAGAGTGCAGAGGTGTGATTGTGGTTCACTGCAGCCTCGGACTCCTGGGCTCAAGCAGTTCACCTGGCTCAGCCTTCTGAGTAGCTTGGACTATAGGCACACACCCCAACACATGACTAATATTTTACCTTTTTTGTAGAGAGTCACTTTGTTTCCCAGGCTAGTCTTGAACTCCTGGCCTCAAGTGCTGATCCCACCTTAGCCTCTCAAAGTGCTGGGATTACAGGCATGAAACACCACATCTGGCCAGTTGTGTAAATTTTAAATGATCTGTAACTTAAATATCACCAGAACATGAGACTGATTTGTTGGAAATATTAAATATATATGTTCAGAAACAAAACCATAACTCTTATTTATAAGCATGTTTTTCAGGAATATAACATGTTTTACCACACAGGACATATAACTTAAACATTACATAACATGACAATAACTTTTTTGGGCAAGAACTAACAAAAGAATAGTATATACATGACAAAGGGTACAAAAATAAAGTCTTCATGCCAACCCTATCCTCTTCTGTCTCCCAGAGATAACCCATTCCTTCTGAGAGCTTTTGTTCATTCTTAACCTTTTCTACCTGGTTTCTCATTCTGCTGCCTGCACAGCAATCATCTTGAGGTTTTTCTTTTTTTTTTTTTTTTTTTTTTTTTGAGACGGAGTCTCGCTCTGCCGCCCAGGCTGGAGTGCAGTGGCCGGATCTCTGCTCACTGCAAGCTCCGCCTCCCGGGTTCACGCCATTCTCCTGCCTCAGCCTCACGAGTAGCTGGGACTACAGGCGCCCGCCACCGCGCCCGGCTAGTTTTTTGTATTTTTTAGTAGAGACGGGGTTTCACCATGTTAGCCAGGATGGTCTCGATCTCCTGACCTCGTGATCCGCCCGTCTCGGCCTCCCAAAGTGCTGATCTTGAGGTTTTTCTTCACCGCTGTCCTAGCAATTCCCTTTGTTGCTCTTCTATATAGGATATCTGTATCCCATGTCATTTTCTCATTTTTTTCTCTCCCAGTTTTATAGAGGACTATATCCTACTATAGTTTCCTGAAAAAGAGTGCATGGGGGACTTCTGGTTTCTTGCCTGGCATGTAGGGAACTTAGGAGTTGTTATTCCATCTTACAAGTAAAATATTGAACAACCAAAAAATAAACTGTTCATATCTTTCAGAGGGGTGAGGTCACAGGGCAAATTGCTGTCCCCGAAACTGGAGAGACAGACAGGTGACTACAGAGAATCACAATTTACCAGAGCAGAAATCTCCTTGGGGAATAGTGACAAGGTAGGAAAACCTAAATTACAATTGAAGAATTGCTAGAGACTCAGTATAGACAAGTGTGAGTTAGCTTCAGGAGGACCCAGTCAAAGGGGAGCCCCCACAGTCTTATGAGTTTTACTTCCAGGAGCTTGACCCGATTCTTAAAATGGGTACTGGAGAAAAATCTTATTGTGCTTCCTATGGAGGAAGGGAAACAACCATTGTGAAAAATGCTAGAGCATTCTGTTATTAATGAGGAGGCCCACCCTCAAAAATTGTTTTATAAGGGCCTAAACTATTGCCTCTACCTAACCCCAGCCTTCCCACTCAACTCCATCCCACTCTAGTCATCCTCTGGGGAGAGGGGGAGAACTGAGAAAGTGAAAGCACAGGTCCGATTTACCTTAGTTTCTTTTACCCAGTAATCATATCCAGCTATCAAGGAAAATTTATGAAGTGTGAGAAATAGTGAGCATAAGAACCAGACCCAGATATGGCAACATTGAAATTTCCCAACTGAGAATTTAAAACAACTATGATTAATATGCCAAGGGCTCTACTGGTTACAGTAGATAGCAACAAGAACAGATGTAGGCAGTGTAAGCAGAGAGATGGAAATGGAAAGAACCAAAAAGAAATGCTGGAGATCAGAAACACTATCATAAAAATGAAGAATGCCTTTGATGCCTTATCAGTAGACTAGACACGAATGAGGAAAGACTATCTAAACTTGAGTGTATATCTTCACAGAAATTTGCAAAACTGAAAAGCAAATAGAAAAAGATGGAAAAAAATAACAGAATATCCAAGAATCATGGGCAACTATAAAACACATAACACACATATAATGAGCATACCAGAAGAAGGAAGGAATGGAAGCAATATTTGAAGTAACCATGACTGGAAATTTCTCCAAATCAATGTTAGAAGCCAAACCAAAGATCCAGAAACCTTCAGGAATACCAAACTGTGTAAATTCCAAGTAAACTACACTTAGGCATATTATAGTCAAACTACACAAAAGCAAAAAATAAGAAAAATATACTGAAAAGATAAACACCTTACCCATAGAATTACATCTGACTTCTCTTCAGTAGCCATGCAGGCAAGAAGAAAATAAAATATTTTTAAAATGTTTGCATGAGGAAACCTACCACCCTAGAATTCTGTTCCCTGCAAAATTATTTTTTCAAAAGTAAAGAAGGAATGGACTTTCACAGACAAACAAAAATGGAATTTTTTTGGCCAGTAGACCTGCCTTGTAAAAAATGTTCAAAATCTTCAGAAATTTATGTAGGTCAGAAACATGGATATACATAAAGGAAAAACTTCACTTGAGGAGGCAGTGAAGGTAAAATTTATTTTCCTGAGTCTAACAGGTAAGTTTGTTCAAAACAATAATAGCAACAATGTATCTGATTGTGTGCTTACATAGTGAAATGAATGACAATGACATAAGGGATGGGAGGAAGTAATTAGGATTATTTTGTAAGACACTTGCCGTATTCACCAAGTGGCACACCATTATTGGAAAGTGGTCACAGATTAGTTGTAAAAGTATATTACAAAATCTAGGACATTTACTAAAGGGGCATTACATAATGATAGAAGGGTCACTCTTCCAAGGACATAAAACAATGCTTAATGTGTACTCATCTAACAACAGACCATCCTTATATGTGAGACAAAAACCTAATAGAATTGCAAGAAGAGAAAGGTAAATGGACAGATCCACAGGTAGAATCTTGGTTAAAGACATACTTGACCCCAATGACACTATCAATCAACTGAGTAAAATTGACATCTAGTTACTTCATTCACAAACAGCAGATTACACATTATTCTCATGCTCATGTGGAACATTCAACAAGATAGACCACTTTTTGGGCCATAAAACACACCTTAACAAAGTTAAAAGAACAGGAATAACACAAGCCCTATTCTCAGACTTCAATGAAATTAAACTAGAAATCAATAACAAAGGTACCTGGAAAATCCAAAAATACTCGGAGACTAAACAACACACTCTTAAATAACACATGTGAAAAAGAAATCTCAGAACAATATTTCAAACTAAATAAAATGGAATGCACCAAAATTTTGGAATGCAGCAAGGACAGTGCTTAAAGGAAAAATGATAGCATTGAATGCATATGTTAAAAAAGAAAGACCTAAAATCAATCATGTAGGTTTCTATTTTAGGAAACTAGAATGAAGAAGAGCAGATTAAGCAGAAGAAAGCAAATAAAAATTGGAGCAGAAATAGATGAAATTGATAATAGGAAGTCAATAGAGAAAAATCTACCAGACCAAAATCTGGTTCTTTGACAAGATAAAATAGATCAGCGAAGCTAAGAAAGAATACACAAATTAACATCAGAAATCCATTACTACAGATCCCATGAACTTTAAAAGGATAATAAAGGAATATAATGAACAACTCTGTGCCTAAAAACTTAGTAACTTAGGTGAAATGGACCAGTTCATTGAAGGACATAGTAGCCCAAAATCATATAGGAAGAATTAGGAAATCTTAAGGCAGCATCTGTTAAATAAATAGAGTCAATAATTAACAACCTAATATATAAAGTACTAGACTTAGGTGGGTTCACTGGTAATTTCTGCCAAACTTTTAAGAAAGAAATTATACCAACTCTCTACAGTTTCTCCAGAAGATAGAAGCAAAGGGAATACTTCCTAAACTCATTCTGTGATACCAGAATTACCCTAATTCAATAAACCGTACAAAAAAGATGTTACAAGGAAACTGGTCACTCTCTCTCATCAATGTAGAGATGTCATGGTCCTCATCAAAATATCACCAAGCTGAATTCAACAATGTACAAAAGCAAAACCCCACAACTGACTGGGATTCATCTTGGATACACACAAGACTGGTTCAAAATTCAAAATCTAATGTATTTCCTCACATCAACATGCAGAAAGAGAAAAATCACATGATCATATTAATGGATACAGAAAAAGCATTCGACATAATACAACACTCGTTTATGATACGTTTCCGAAAATGAGAAATAGAGATCTTTCTTGATTTAAAAAAATACCCACAGAACACCTGCAGCTAACGTTAATGGTGAGAAAATCAAGAGCTTTCCTGGTAATATCAAGAACAAGGCAAGGATGTGCCTTCTCAGTGCTCTTTTTCAACACTGTCCTGGAATTTCTATTTAATAAAAGAAGGAAATGAACTAAATATTGTGATTGGGAAGGAAGAAATCATTTTTCACAGATGACATGATTGTCTGTGTGGGAAATCTGAAAGCATTGACAGAAGTTATGGAATTAGTGGACAGTAATAGAAAAGTTGCAGGCTATGAGGCTAATAGAAGCCCAAAAGTTGCAGGCTATGAGGCTAATAAAAGCCCATTGCTTTTGTTTGTACCAGCATGAACATGTGTAGTTTGAAAATAGACATAGATTACTGTTTACATTAGCAACCCCCAAAATGATACTTGGGCATAAATCTAACAAAATGTTCAAAACCTTTTTGAGGAAAACTGCAAAACTCTGAAAGACTTCAAAGAACTACTTAAATGGAGATGTGTCCCATGTTTGTGAATAGGAAGACTCAAAGTGATCAAGATATAAATTCTCCCCATTGTGATCTACAAATTTGATGCAATCCCAATCAAAATGTCAGCAAGTTATTTTGGAGTATTGACAAACTTATTCTAAAGTTTATCTGAAGAGGAACAAGACCTAAAATAGCTAACACAATATTGAAAGCAAAGAATAAAGTTGGAGGACTGACACTACCTGACTTTAAGAGTTACTATAAAGCTGCAGAAACTGTGGCTGTGTGGTGTTGGCTTAAAGAATAGATAAATGATTCAATGGAATGAAATAAAGACACTAGAAATAGAATCACATAAATGTAATCAATTGGTCTTTGGCAGAAAAACAAAGGCAATACAATATAGCAAAGATTTGCTGCCTTTTCAACCAAATGTTGTTGGAACAACTAGACAACCACATGCCAAAAATAAATCTAGGGACACACTTTCAACCTGCCGCAACCATTAATTCAAAATGGATCAGACCTAAATGTAAAACTTAAAATGCAAATGTGAAGTGACAGTCACTTTAAAAGACAGTTTGGCAGCATCTTACAAAACATACTCTTTACCATAAGACCCAAATGAGTTATGTCCACATTAAAACCCTGCACGTGAATGTTTATAGCAACTTTAGTCATAATTGCCAAAACTGGAACCAACCTAAATAGCTTAGGTGAGGGGATAAACAAAGTATGGTACATCAAGATGATGAAATATTATTCACTCCTAAAAAGAAATTAGCTATAAAATCACCAAAAGGGAATTTAAATGCATATTTTGGTGTGAAAGAATCCAATGTAAAACAGCTAAATATTCTACGATTGCAACTATGTATTTCTGGAAAAGACAAACTATGGAGGCATTAAAAGGATGAGTGGTTGCACGGGGTTGGGGGCAGGAGTTATGTATAGATGGTACACAGAGAAATTTCACTATAGTGAAACTACTCTATGATAACTACAGTGATGGATGTATATCATTGTACACTTGTGAAAACTCATAGAATGTATAATACCATGCATGGGTCATAATGTAAATTATGGGCTTTGAATGATAATGAGTGTCAATGTAGTTTTTATTGATGCTAATACACTTACCACTGTGTTTACAAGGTTTCAATAGTGGGAGAGGTCGTGTGTATGTGGGGGCTTGAGGGTATATGGAAATCTTTACCTTTTGCTCCATTTTGCTACGAATCTAATATTTAAAGTCTTAAAAAGTGTAGGAAAGAAAACAATGCATGGGTAATAAAATTCCTTTGATACTTTGAATGTGAGGAAAAGTTCATATTCTGCCCTCAAACTTGATAACTCTCCTGGGAGTAGAATTCTGTGTTTAAAATCATTACCCCAAGAATTGTGAATAATTTGCCTCTTTGTTCTAAGTTTTATTGTTTCTATGAAGTCCCAACACATCTGGATTACAGCTTGTTTGTAAGATAATTTTTGTTAAGTGGGTTTGGCATGCTTTCACCTCACCCGTTAGCTTCCACACTCTATAATTTCTCTTAATCTGGAAATTCAATGTTTTTAATCTTTGGAATATCTTGAATTATTTAGTTGTTTTTGTCTTTTTCTGTTTTTCCTGAAATTTTAATATTTTTATTTAGATATTTGACTTTGTCGATGAGTCATACGACTCTTTCCTTTTCCACCTTTTTAAATGTTACTCTGTCACTTGATTTCAAATTCTTTATCTTCCTAGATCTATTAATAGTTTTTTAAAAATTGCAGTTTTGAAATTCTTGGGTGCTTTATTTTTGCCATTTTGGTCTTTCATGTTACAGTCTTTCCTTGGATGACAGTTTAATACGGGTTTTCTGCTCATGTTTAACTGGAGACTGGTTAGACTTGGTGAGTTTTCTACTTGGGGTGTGTTGGCTGTGCATTTCTCTGTAACATAACTTGATTGGACTTGCTTTTTGGGGGATCTCTGATAAGTGTCCTTAGGGCTTTTGCCTTGGCAGAAGGCTGTTAGACACTATTTTGGGGGGGCCAAGTTTGGGGAGGCAGATGGTTTTCAGTGTCTGTATGGTTGTGTGTGTGTTTCTCATGTGATCAATGATATCATTATAACTATAATCCTCCCCATAGTGAATCACAAATGTCAAACATTTTGTGCAATACCCTCTCTCATTCATTAACTTTCTTGTCTAAAATAATCTTGCTAGTTGCTTTGTATTTGTTCCACCTGTTCTTTTTCTCACTTTTCTGTTGGCCTTTGGATTAACTATGTTTTATGATTTCATTTTATCAACACTATTGATTTTTTTAAACTGAAATTTTATTTAGCAATTGACTTGAGATTAGAATATACATCTGATGACAGTCTCCTTCAAATAATATTAGTTATGGGCACCCAATAGGAGATCACAAGAGAGGAGCCTGCATGTGTTTTTGAACTCCTTTTGTGACTGTGGGTCCCAGAGGTTTTATATTCTTTCAGTAGCTTCCGTTTGCTCTTTACCAATTTTTGAAGTTTTTAGCTTTCTTCTTCTTACCTGACTGCATGGCACTCAATGTCTCTTCCTCTTGTGCTCTGACTTACGTGTGCTGGTAATCGCATCTTCTCTCCCTTCAGGGTGGGGAGACATGTCTTTCTTAGGTTTAAGGCTCCTAGGTTGTCCTGTGACTTCAGCTCTGAAGGGTTGAAGAAAAGATACTTTTATAGTTTATTTGCATTTTCTTTTGTTCAGATATAAGCACTACTTTTTGCAATTTTCTGTATCCTAGACAAAAGTAGAAACCCAGGCTGGGTGCAGTGGCTCACTCCTGTAATCCCAGCACTTTGGGAGGCCTAGGCAGGAGGAGTGTTTGAACCCAGGAATTTGAGACCAACCTGTGTAACATAATAAGATCTTCTATCTAGAAAAAATAAAAAATTATTAGCCAGGCATGGTAACATGAACTTGTGTACTCAACTTCTTGGGAGGCTGAGGTAGGAGGATTGCTTGAGGCCAGGAGATAAAGGCTGTAGTGAGCTGTGTTCATACCACTCCACTCTAGCCTGGGTGACAGAGTGAGACCCTGTCTCAAAAAAAAAAGTCATCAATATTCTTGATTAAAATGTTTAGACTTTAATTTTTTACTAAGTATACTTTTTTCTTTTTTTTGAGATGGAATTTTGCTCTTGTCACCCAGGAGTGCAATGGTGCGATCTCTGCTCAGTGCAACCTCTGCCTCCTCTATTCAGGCAATTCTTCTGCCTCAGCCTCCCGAGTAACTTGAATTGCCTGCATCTGCCACCACACCCGGCTAATTTTTGTAGTTTTAGTAGAGACGGGGTTTCACCATGTTGGCCAGCCTGGTCTCGAACTCCTGACCTTAGGTGATCCACCTGCCTCGGTCTCCCAAAGTGCTGGGATTACAGGCGTGAGCCATTGTGCCCAGCCAAGCATACATTTTTTGAACTGACTGCTAAGAAAGGTTTTCTTGCAAAAAATATGAAAATCTCATTTGTAATATTAGCCTATTTAATAACAAATTCAGACTAGTCTAAGATTGTCCAGCCTCCATTTTCTGTATATATTTCAAATGTACTTAACCTATAATTGTCCATGTTTCCCTTTGACACTGGTGACTGGAATCCTAAAGGCTTCATGCAATTTGCAGGCTTTTACACTCTTGGCTAGGACAGTGCCTGGTGGCACTGTGGGTGGGAACACAGCATCAAGTATGTTTCATACCACTACCTGAGATAGGAAGTACCTGTTTCTATGGACTCCTCTCAATATGGCACGTGTGAGTACTTTTGAGGCAATCCAGGGATGTGTTTGATATTTTGCCCCTCTGGAGTGACTCAGAAAGAGTCAAGGTTATTTTTAAGATTTAACCATATGTTAAAGAGGACTTCGTTTATTGTACATACATCTCAATCACAAACAACTGCATGTGGTACCGATGTTGGAAGTACAAAACAAAGGTTTACCAACACTCATCACAACTTATTTGAATGTAACTACTGTTCATAGTAGTCTTTTAAGAATACCTACATATATGTTGTTTTATGTAGTATATAAAAATAGAAGGTATAAACTGGGACTCTTGTGGTCAAATTAACACTCTATGCATATCTGGTTATATTTTGTTCACTAATTTTACAAATCACTACAGTTGGAATTTTGTAACCTTCAGTGTAATAAAACAGCTTTGGCAAGGGGTGCTTGATGCCATATTCATATTTGTTGCCTTCCTGCAATCCTTACATGGATATTCTTTCTAAAATAAGTCTTGGCTGGGCATGGTGGATCCAGTCTGTGCGACAGAGCAAGACTCTGTCTCAAAAAAAAAAAAAAATTAGTCTACTAAATGTCTCAAGCCTCCATAACGTTGCATGGCACCTTTTGATTTAAACATAATCCCCCTTGTTCAATTTTATTATACTGTTGGAGATCAAGCCATTTCCTCTGATAGGCCTTCCTGATGCCCTCACATAGAATTAAGTATTTTATCCACTGAGAATGGATAAAATATCTACCTCTAGACATTCTTCTAGTGCTGCATCTATCAGGTTCTGTTACAAACTGCTTGTTAGATGCCAGCCTCCCCTTCTAGACCTGAGTTCCTTGAGGGCATAATACATGTGTCATTTACCTTTATATATCTGGTACTTAAAATAGAACTTGGAGACAGGATAGGTACCCTGAGTATTGTTCAGCTGAATTGGATTATTACTTGGTTATTTTAATGGCTCTGCTTAAAATGCTAAAAATTGTTTTCTTTATTTTTACTAAATGTATATGTTTACACTTTTTCTCACAATGAAAGACTAAATGTTCCATGTTTATAAACAAAATGTAAATAATTAAAAGATATTGATATTTTAATTATTAAAACAAGAGAACTGTGACCTGCAAATGACCTGATATAAATACAAGATATGAGATTAAGATTAAGATAAATAAGATTAGATATATATTTATCAATAGTTATGATAATCCTCAGCTATACCTTCAGGCATTTTATAAACATGTTTGGAAAGGTAACTTATAAGCACAGGAAACCAAGTATTACATTTATTTTACACCTAGAACTACTGAGGAATCTCAAAACTCATATGATTGCACTATTCCTATTCACTATTTGTTTTGCTTCATATGATGATTGCAGTATTCCTATTCACTGTTTTGCTTTTAGCTAATGGGGATGTTATAGCTCAATCAGTAGCTGATTAAATAGTTTGAGCCCTCTAGGCTCTTCCTTTGTTTGCAATTGATTATGAAATAAAAGCCTTAGTTTTACTTAAAATAGTGTTTTAGCTTAATTTTTTTTTTGTTGTTGTTGTTGTTTCTACACCAGTGTACTGACTATGACTTGGAATTTGGAACTGAGTGTTTGCAATTGGCCCTAAAATACTGTCGCACTAAAGCCAAACTTGTAGAAGGATCACCAGACCTCTGGAAGGTAAGAGGGATGATACCTTGCTTGGGTTCTTTTCTGTGCTTTTATGTGTTTGTGTGGGTGTACATTGAAAACCAGTAGTGCATTGAGTGGGAGTTAAGGGAATCTCACGGGTTTACTGAATCATCAGTGTGTAGTATCCCTTCTATTGCTTGGCTTCAAGAAAATTCACTTGGAGATAATTTACTCAGACACATCTCATTTTAACCTGTGATTGGTTTATTCACTTTTTTCTTTTTTTTTTCCTCTCTGTAGATAGTTTTATTAGTCTGTTCTCACATTGATATAAAGGAATACCTGAGATTGAGTAATTTATAAAGGAAAGAGGTTTAATTGGCTCATGGTTCTGCAAGCAGTACAGGAAGCATAGCAGCTTCTGCTTCTGGGGAGGCCTCAGGAGGCTTCCAATCATGGCAGAAGGCAAAGGAGGAGTAAGACACTTTGAGGCCTCACTCACTTGCAGAACAGCTCCAAGGCGGAAATCTGCCCCCATGATCCAATCACCCCCATCAGGTCTTACCTGCATTGTTAGAGATTACAATTCCACATGAGATTTGGGCAGGGACACAGATCCAAACCATATCAATAGTCTTTTTTTTTTTTCTTCACTCAGTTGGATTAAAGCTACACCTTTGCCTGCAGTATCAACATTTCCTTTCAGGCCCTGGGTGGTTGTTCCAACTTAACTGGGTTAAAAGGATATCTGCAACAGTTCTGACCTAGTGGGGGTAGTGGCTGGATCCACTCTCTGTCCCACTGTGAGGAATTAGACTGTTTCCTGTGGCAGGGCCCAGCTCCTTTAATGGCTAAATTACTCTTTTTTTTTTTTACGGAGTTTCACTCTTCTTGCCCAGACTGGAGGGCAATGGTGCTGTCTCACTTCATTGCAACCTCCACCTCCTGATTTCAAGCGATTCTCCTGTCTCAGCCTCCCAAGTAGCTGGGATTATAGGTGCCTACCACCACACCTGGCTAATTTTTGTATTTTTAGTAGAGATGGGGTTTCACCATGTTGGCCAGCCTAGTCTTGAACTCCTGACCTCAGGCTATCTGCCCACTTCGGCCTCCCAAAGTACTGGGATTACAGGTGTGAGCCACCACACCTGGCCTAACCTCTTTTGGAGGGAATAGAGTACTTATTGCAAACAAGATAATGGCACTATCATACTGCAGCTTCTTATCAAGGCCAGGGATGGTTTAGAGTGTGATTCTTTGTTTCATTAGTTGAATTGAACAGGACATTTGGAAATAAGAGTCTGGAAATAAGAAATAAGTACATTTGGAAATAAGATTATTTCATAATCTTGAAATACATACTGCTGCGTTTGAAATATTGCTTGTAGTCTTTGGAAATATTATGAAACATCCATCAAAATCTGATTAGTAAAGATTCATTCTAATTGAGTCTATAAGCATATTTCCTTACTGATTTTTAAAACAGAAAGCCCTATAAGTTGATCAGTTATTTTGCACAACAATGTGATCAGCCTCACTGCATGCTAAGATTGTCTCAGGATAATCTTAAATATTTAAAATGTTGAATTCTAAGACTCCAAAATATTGACATGTTCGAATTATTGCCTGGTAGAGAAAATTTATGCGGTAGAGAAAATTCATGCAGTATTACTCTTCATTTAAGGACAACCTAAAATGCCTGCCTGCTGGGTTGATGACAAACCAGCAGGCAAACGTTTTATTCATCCTTTTCTATATATGGCTCAGTGATATTAATTATGAGGATTTTTGGCAATTACCAATTAGATGCTTCATTAAAGATCCTGACCCACATTTCTTTGGAACTCCTTTGGCTGTCTGGCAGGCCTAATTTGAAGACCAAGAAAAAATGTGAAAACTCTAAGGCGTTTTATTGCTACTAACATGTCAATAATCCCTTGTCTCACTTTTGACATCTTTGGGGCTATGATTATTTACCTCTTGTGCATGTTCAGAGCCTTCATCACGTTTGTAAAGTACTATTGAGATCTATGGATGAAAAGGAAGCAGCACATTACTCTCTGAATGTCACATTCCGTCTTCAGTGTTTTCTTTTTGGTGAGGTGTTCATATTTCTCTGTTCTCTCCAGCAAGAGTGTTAGTCCTCAGGTACGTCTTGATGCTCTGCTCCCCTTTTATGTGCAACAAATATTAGTGCAGGCTAACCTGATTGGCCTTTCCACACAGTGCTTCTCTTGGTTCCACTGGTGAATCCCTTTTTAGGGATGTTGTTATGGGTTCAACTGTCCCCTAAAAAGGTATGTTCAAGTCCTAATCTGTGGCACCTGTGAATGTCACCTTAGTTTGAAATAGTGTCTTTGCAGATATAATCAAGTTAAGATGAGGTCCTGCTGGAGTAGTGTAGGCCCTAAAGCCAACATGACTAATATCTGTACAAGAATAGAAGAGACACAGATATAGGGAGAAGGCCATGTGATGATGGAAGTGGATATTGGAGTGATGCATCTGCAAGCCAGGGGTTGCCAGCCATCACTGGAAGCTAGGAAGAGACTAGAAAGGATTCTTCCCAAAAGCCTTCAGAGGATCCTACTTGTATCTTGATTTGAGATGTCTAATCTCCAGACTGTGAGAGAATATAAGTATTTCTGTTTTTTGTTTGTTTGTTTGTTTTTAGACTGAGTCTTGCTCTGTAACCAGGCTGGAGTGCAGTGGCACAATCTTGGCTCACTGCAACCTCCGACTCTTTGGTTCAAGTGATTCCCTTGCCTCAGCCTCCCAAGTAGCTGGGAGTACAGGTGCGCACCACCATGCCTAGCTAATTTTTGTATTTTTAGTAGAGACGGGGTTTCACCATCTTGGCCAGGATGGTCTTGATCTCCTGACCTTGTGATCCACCCATCTCGGCCTCCCGAAGTGCCGGGGTTACAGGCGTGAGCCACCGCGCCCAGCCAAATTTCTGTTGTTTGAAGCCTGCCAATTTGTAGTAATTCACTGTAGCAGGCCTGGGAAACACATGCCGAAAGGGCGAGGTACCCTAGAAATCAGCCTCATAGCATCACTTTCGACATGGAATGGAAGTAGAGAACTTTACTCTTATGAATGAGATTGGAATAATGCCGCGCTTCAAAGGGAGCTTGGACCCTAAAAGGCCTGTCATGCTCTGGATTGGGGAAAATGTCTTACAGATAGACGTTATGAGGGTTTTTGGTTTGTTTGTTTTTTAGTATCACATTTGTTTTTCCTGTTAAGTGAGGTGATACTAGAATGCAAATATTGCAGGTTTTTTTCAGGGTCCCTATTTTCTCTTTCTGCCTCTTGTCTCATCTTTGATTTCTCTTTTTGGTATTTTCATAGCTAATTATTTAACCCCTTTTGATAACATTGTAAGATTTGTCATTAAGCTTTTACTTTAATTTTGTAATCTTATTTTGTATGAAGAGAGTATTTGTTTTACACAACAGGGGAGTTTATGCTTTGAAATTAGTGTCCTAATTCTACACTATTTCCATAGATGCTGGACTCAGATGGCATGGCCATGTACTTGAAACATGATTCAAAATCTGACAGTAAAATACACATTTGGACATGGTGGAGGCATTTTGTTACCATGGAACAGCGTAAGGCAAAGGAGGATTCTGAAACACAGAGCAATATACCTTCCCTTTCCCCTCAAAAGTCAGGGAGTTCACTTCGCACTGGTTTAGAGAGTGACTTGAAATTTCTGAGGAATGCATGTGGTAGTAGAATTTCAGTAGTAGAATTTCAGTTGCCACCAGAAGTCCCAGGAGGATTATTTTGTATTTTATTTTATTTAAATAATTTATGTTTTTGAGATGGAGTCTTGCTCTGTCACCCAGGCTGGAGTGCAGTGGCAAGATCTCGGCTCACTGCAACCTCTGCCTCCTGGGTTCAAGTGATTCTTCTGCCTCAGCCTCCTGAATAGCTAGGACTATAGGTGCATGCCACCATGCATGGCCGATTTTTGTATTTTTAGTAGAGACGGGGTCTCACTGTGTTGGCCAAGCTGGTCTGTATTTTGTATTTTATAAATATGTTTTGGTAAAAGTAAAAAGTAAACATTCTGGCTTGATGTCACCTTCCTGTGCTAGCTCTTCTGGGGTCTGGAGATAATATCAGTATTTTTTTCTTTCAAATACCATGCAGGGTAGAAAATGACCACAGTACCCCACTCCCCCGCAGGGTGACGGGCACTGAGGAGTACAGAACTGGTTCTGGGAGTAGGGATCAGCTGTCGTGCTTCCCTGGAATAATCTTGCTTTGACAGGCCCAAGTAAACACTCTTATTTTGATGAGATTTCATCTAGTCTGTGTAACAACTTGAGTCCCTTTAATTTAGAGTTGTACCATATTTTTGACCCTGTATACTTTTTAATTAGCTTGGTCTCTTACTACACTGTACAGGCTTAATTGAACAGATGTCTTGTTTCTAAATGTCAAAACTGTCTTTAAGCCATACAAGGTTGATAACCAGTTACTGAAGAAATTTAACCACTGTGTTCCATTGTCTGAATGTGTTTTTTTAGGAGTTTCTGAAGTTTTTGTATAATCACAATATTATTGGAATGAATGACTTTTGAGGATTGGTTTTGTTGGGGAATACACTTTTTTTTTTTTTTTTTTTTTTTTTTTGGTAAATTTTTTTTTTTTTTTTTTTTTTTTTTTAGGTCCAAGTATTTCAGCATCTGTTTAAAAACAAAAGAAACAAAATAGTCTCTATTTGGTTTTTGTAACTTCAAAAACACAATATGGTGAAATTGTTTCTCTTCAGATATTTTTATATAGTTTTCCAGCATTTTATATAGGTGTCCAGAAAAGAATATTTTCTACACATATATGATTGGTAAGGAAATAAGTTCTGAAAAATCTATACCTAATAAACATTCTGTTATCTTTGAAATGTAGGTTTTGCCTATTTATTGTGAAGGGAGAGATGGGAGAACATTATGTGTCATCTTAAGTTATTGAAGATAGTGGCCAACTGGCTGTGTCTGAAAGGTTTTTTTTTTTTAACTATTTTATGTCTCAACACAGAAAGAACAACATGTAGACATGATAGGAATGAGAAATTCCCACCATATTATTACCTTACCGTGTCTATGAGATTGGAGTGTTTATCCTCCAGATTAGCTAACTACTAGATTTGTACAGAAACTTTGTTTAGTGAAGTGGGCTACTGCACTTCTATCCAAAATAGATTCCTCTGCTATTCCTTTATCCTAGCAGGTAAATCCTGGACCAAAACTATACCTTACCATCCAGAAATAAAGTAGCAGCCCACTTGGTAACACAGATAAAAAGTTGTTCAAGCAATTCAACCAATCTATTAAAATGTGAAATGCTATATAGTATCTTTTAAACAACACATGCCAACCCAAACCAGTGACTTTTGATGTACTTTTAGCCTTATTTTTTTCTACATAACTAACATACTTCAAAAGCAGTACGACTGGAAAATGTGGTAATTCTCAATTGATGGGTTATTCATTTTTTCCGTCTAACTTTTACAACAATATGGTTTGTCCTTATTTTAATTAAAAAAACCAACAGCCTGATAATGAGTATTGAAGTTCCTTTTATCCTGTTAGCATAATCAGTAGTCTTCCTTTGACCTTGCACAATACTCTATAATGAAAAATTACTTAAAAAAATCAGTCCTGTAGTGATGAGAAACAACTTCAATCCTCTAATTTGCTGGTTTTCAGACTGTGCTCACTAGAGCCTCAGGGGCCACCTGAAGAAGAGGAAAGGTTCTGTACCTTTCACCTGTACAGGTGAAATTCCAACCCAACACCTGGCACTCACCTAGTTCAGCTCAGTTTTTCTCTATTTTGTTTGATTCTGCTTCTGTGTGCTATTTCAGCTGAGTTTAGGCATGGTGAGGTAATAATATGGTGGGAATTTCTCAAAATGGGTTTTTAGAACACTTGCATCATAAATACCTAGGTACTTGAGTGCAGTTTCTAGGACCTTATAAAAGCTTATTAATACTGTGTCTTTATTTACTGTGTATTTCAGCTCTGTGATATAGAATTCTGCAACACAGTGCACTTACATGTTCTGTACCTGAGCTCACTGGATGTGGGTCTGTGAAGTATCTGCCATAGGACAGACACATACATTACAAGGAACAGATTACAATTAGGAGGAGGCTGCATATTTTTAAGGAAAGATCATCATTGTTCTTAGGCACATAGTGGTACCCTATAGGCTCTTTTTATTTTATTGACATTTTAATAAAAATCTTACGAGGTGAATCTTACCTAGGTATATACAGATATATGTAATTCAGAAGAAAGTCCCTCTTAACATAAATTGACCTTTCAGAATTTTTTCAGCTAATAATGCAACTTGGTGACTTTTTTTGTTATATGGAGACTTCTGCCCTACCTTTTTTTTTTTTTTTTTCTAGTATAAAGCCTAATTTTTATGCAGTCATGTTAACACTGTTGTTTAAATGCTGCCACATTTTCTTTAAGTATAATACTTGAGTTACATTAAGATTTCAGTAACCACTGCCACATGGTATCTTAATTTATTCAAAGATTTAAAAACAAATCAGCCATTTGTAGAAATAGAATATATTTTATGTGAATTTGCTGATGCTTTTCTAATCGAGAAAATGTCAGTATTACATGTTTATAGCTTCTGAAAAATCAAGAATTTCCCTGGGGGCATTATTTTATTGCCTGCACATTCCTTCCTGCTCTGTTAAGTCTAATGAAGTTTATCTGTCCTTTAGGTGACCTACAAACGAGATCTGTATGCGGCTGAATCGATTATTAAGGGTATGTTTGGCCTTATGACTGTCAGTTCCTGTGTTTCAAAAATGTAAGCCAGTTCGGAATTTCTCATGACGGTTTAAATCCCAGCAGTCTTGAAAGCAGAAAAGCCTGTAGGCCACTAAGGTCTCTGATATGTTTTTTGAAAATAATTACATTTTATGTTGTTTCATGCTAGTGAAATAGCAGTTATTATGATACCACATTGATTTTAATTTTTATAAAGGAAATACTTTATTAACTTGAGGGAAGTATGGGACATTGATACTATTAGAAGGAAAATAGCAAAACCTGATTTTAATAATTTTGTAAAGATCTCACTTCATTTTAACTACGAAGAGGGCTGCCCTCTCCTGTTAACAATGTCGTATCAGTACATTAGACAGCATCTTCTATGTGAGAAACATTATTTTTCCTAAATGGAGAAATTAGTCTGGACAGGGTGATTTTTAAAGTTTCTTTTGGGTTCTGACAATGACTGCAATTTTGTAATTGTAGATATCTTAGGTGTGGTAACTCTTTTTTAGTTCTTTTTCATCTCTGACTCAAAGATCCCAGCTAAATAGAGGTAGTTGATTTAATAAGCAACAAGTATTTGTTATTTTGCTTAACACTGTGCAAGGAATGTAGTTAAGATGCACTAGGGACAGTCTTTCTGTATTTTTGTAGCCTGTTATTTAAGTCAGCTTTCTCAGTCTTGGCACTATCTTGGCATTTTAGCCTGGAAAATTCTAAGCTGTGTGGACTATTCTGTGCATTACAAGTGGTTTAGCAGCATGTCTGGCCTCTGCTCACAAGCTGCCAGAAGTACCCATCCCTCACTCCCCTTCCCCTGGTTTTGACAGTCAAAGATGTTTCCTGATATTGCCAAATGTTCCCTAGGGGGAAAAAAAAAATTTCCACTTAATAGAGAACTACTATTTTAAAATATGGACTCCTAGCAAAATCAGAGATGTTCACCCCAATCCTGAAATACATGTGATGCTTTACAGTGTGTTAGTAACTGATTTCTTTGAAAACAGATTATGGCTAGAACTACATGCTCAGATTTTCATTGAGACGTGAACTTCTAAATTTAAATTTTTTGAAGTTAAAAAATGTACTGAATCTGCATTCTGAGTGCATCAATTTATTAAACAATTTTTGGAAACCCTATTTAACCATCTAAGGACTTCACATTCAGAAAATGAAAATCTTTTCTCTGATCATGACAATGTATTTGTGATTTGCCCTGAAGTTCTTTGTCCTTCAAGGATATTTTGTTTTAAACTATTAATGTACCATAACTTATGAATCTGTTTGTGTGTATGTAAACAGATCATTTATAGCTATAAATCAAAATGTTGACATATATTTACATATCAACCAAGCAGTGCGTAAACATTACTCTGGAAAAGTCAGCTGAACCATGATGTGGTTTTCATGTCCTCAGTACAAGGAAATATAAAACTCAGTTTGGTTTCTTCACAGAGCTTTGCATGTACTACGTAGGAAAAATAGAAATGATTTTTTTTTGGTTAACAATTAGTAGTTCAACTGAGAAATATAATTGTAATAATTGGCCTACATATTATCAGAGGCTTCTTAAAATGTAAAAACCTATACTGCAAGTGTTATTGCAGGAGCTATGACTTTGGAAATTGTTTGCAGAAATGGCTTTTATTTATGTAATAGGTTCTGGTCTGCTACTTTCATTTTTAAAGTATTTAAAGTATTTCATTTTTAAAGTATTTAAAGTATTTAAAACATGTTCTACTTTTATTCTTAGGGAAGGTATTTACACAACTCATTTAGGTCAACAAAATTTTAGTTTCTTTATATTTTAGGGTTTGTGTATCTAATAACTTCCCAGGAGATTCTGATGCTTCTGGTACACTTCTAGGATCACTGCTCTGGGGCCTTTCTACTCTGTGAATGCCCTAGACCAGTAGCGTTGTGATTACCTGAGAACTAGAATCTCAGCCCCCACCTGATTCAATCAGAATCTACATTTTAACAGGAGCTCTGGTTGATTAGTTTGTACATTAAATTCCAGACATCTTCCTCTAGCTTGCTCCTCAGTCTTTTATAGGTTATTTATTTCTAAATAATATCTATATTGCAATAAGAGCTTTAAGTCTTACGATGCTCTCCCAGCTGCAAATGCTTGTTTGCTCACCTGAGGTCACCCCTTCCATTTATGACTTGTACTCAAGACTATCTCTGATAGTAGAAATGCCTCTCTGGGCATAGGAAAGAGAAAACTCCAAAATTCCAAAATATAATATAGCATATAGCATACTATGAGAGCTGTATATTTACCTGTAGGCATTTTCCTAATGTATTAATCAGGGTTATTTAGAGAAGCAGAACCAGTAGGATATAGAGCTATAGATAAGATGTATACGTAGATTTATTATGAGGGATTGGCTCATGTGATGATGGAGGCTAAGTCTCACGATCTGCCAGCTGCAAGCTGGAGGCCCAGGAAAGCCAGTGGTAGAGTTCCAGTACAAACCCAAAGGTGGGATTTTGGATTCCACCACAAGGTGAAACTTAAGATGCGTAAATGTTTATGCTCAAAGCAGTAATAAAGGCTATAAAGCTTCTAAGCCAGTTCAAGTTCAGGACTGATTTTGCCCACAAATTTATATAAAAACAATTGTTTATTATGGTTTTAAGAAAATTTTAGATTTCAGCATTGCCTGCAACGCTGTACGAACCTGTTTTAGATTGTGATTCAGTGAAGGTGGAAAGAATGTCTAATTTTTATGTTGCATCCCCTAACATTTACTTGAGTTGAATAGCATAATAGGCTAACAGATGCAGCTGCAGTTTTTCCCTAGAATCTAAGGGAATTTATGGCCCTTCTTTCCTGCCTTACCACTCTGCCTGCTCCTGACACATGCTTATAGGAAACCAGAATATCTATCACTATATCATTTTTTTTTTCCTTTTAAACATAGAAATGGTATAGTATTTTTGATCATTCTTTGTCAAGATTTAAAACCAAGAGTTGGAGGACATTGAACTTATGCTAGGTGCCTTATGTTATCTCACTTATTCTTTACAATAATGCTGTAAGATATATACTATTGCTCTCATTTTGCAGGTGGGAAAACTGACCTAGGTTACTTTCCTCTGGGTCACACAGTTAGTAAGAGTAAGATCCATTATTTAAGCTCAGGTCTCCATTGTCCTTAAGTTTGACTCTACTCTAGGACATGTCCATTTTGTACCTCTGATTCACATAGCTACTCCTGCTGCCTGCTAAAGCAGATGCTGGATTCAAGAGCTCTCTCTTGGGTGAGTACATCAGTGGCTTATAAAGTTCAGCTTGCCTATCTCTGATTCCTGAGTTGAAAACTCTACCTTCAGCTGGTGTGATTAAGAATGATCCTATAAGTAAGACAGAAAATTTTCTATCCCAGTGTTTTCCTAAGCACATAGTACAGTCTTCTAGAAAGTGTTTGTTACTGGCATCACAGGTGTGTGAAAAGCATATAATGTTGTAATGACAGATTTGTAGACATGCTCAGAAAAAATAATAAAATTCCAAATCAAAATAATTGTTTTAAAATGATTTGGGATACTGTTTAATTGTTTTTTTTTTTTTCTTTTTCTTTTTTTTTCTGTTGTTGTTAATTCAGGTAGTTGATGTTCATTATCTAGACAACAGATTTCCTTTCCAGGATGGAACTTTTTTTTGTTTTGTGATGAGTGCTTCATGGTTTTTTTTTTTTTAAGTGTCATTCCTGAGCTGTTTTTTTCTCTCAAATAACAATTATTGCTGGTCAACAAATTGTATTCTATTAAAGTAACTATTTCGTTGTTTACTTAGTTTGTTTTCAGGTGCTAGAAAACATTTCTAGGATAAATATCATGTCTCATGTTTTGCAAGAACATTTTGTACTCCAAAATTTACTTGTCACCAAAGTAGCTTGTGTGTTTTGGTCCATCTTAATTTATGTTCAAGTCAACATCTTTGGTTTAGTATGGGAATTTTGATGTTGGGAGAAAAATGAATGTTCTTTCATTGGTATTTGGTGTAGGTTTGCTAACTTCAAGGCATGTTTTGACTAAAATCTCCAAATTGTGGTAGATAGAAAGTCTCCAAATCTGATTTTTATCTTATGTTTTTGGATAATTTTAAAGCTTAATTTATGTTAGCATCAATATGTTTATATGGATTTCCATTTACAGTAAACTGTTGAAAAAAAGTAGTAGTTTCATTTGTCTTTCAGAGTCTATTAAAATATAATTAAAAATTTGTTAAAACTATATAAAACAAAGGATTCATAATAATCCCTTTTCTTAGGTAGAGGGTTGGATTTGGTTGTTCTTTAATGTTTGACTCATTCAGGCTTCTACTGTGAGTGAAATTTAAAACAATTTTCTAGGGAGTAGTATGATTAATTGGTACAACAAGACACTGTACTGACTGATAAGTTTGTAAATATCCACTTAACAAAGAGGTATTGTAGTTTTGTCGCCCAAGCTGGTTGAGCCCACCCAAGTCTGCTCTGCATGCTCAGATGAACCCAAATGATTAAAGTGGTAACAGATGCCAGTGGTAACATACTTTATATAGATTTACATAAGCCATACAAACAGTTCCAACCCACACTTGATTTAGTATGCTGACCATATCCTGGCATATGAAGGTCAATATTCTAAGAGTTTCTAAGAAAAGCCCCTGTGGAATTTCTAAATAAAATATTGCATTTATTTTCTACCTCCATTCTTCAGCTACTTAATATATTTAATTTTGTGGCTAAAGAGTACTTTTAAAGTTTTATTTTATTCTTTCTTGGTTATGTTTGTACAAACCCAAGTAAGCTTGTGCTACAAAATTGCCTCATGGTGCCTCTTTTCATATATGGTGGTGTGTATTGAAAAAGAGGGAAATTAGGTAAAATTGGAAATCCATTTCATCCCTTTTGGTTTTAACTGGCTTTAGTTAATCTTTTTTCCAGTCATTATGTAATGTTTTCCATTTGTTAGGTATTTTAAGGAAATTGATTTCTCTGAAATATAGCATCTTATTGGTTCAGAAACCTACATCCTATTCAGATAAGTGATACCGGTAGATTTCTTTCAATAAGTACTTAGCAACTGTCAATTTATCCTCATGCCATATTTTGTTTATTTGTTTTTGAAAAACTATACTGATAGAAGAGCAGTTAAATTCTTTTATGTTTATACATTGAAAGTAGCTAAATATACTTTTAATTGGCATTGACTGCAAGGAATAAAATGACATGAGAATACCTTTGGTTCAGAATTGCTGAGAACTAGGAAGACTCTGTGGGAGTGTGTTTTATGCATATGCAGAAACTAGTCCCTTGATTTCTTAGTGATCCTTTAACTTTTTTACTTAAAATCATGACATTTGAAGTGTAAGATTGTTTGTTTTTGAATCCTTTGGATTAAGTTGGAAAGATGAGGGACTTTAAATCAGGTTTTCCACATCTGTGACCAGACAACATTCCGCATCTGCGATATGTTCTCATCAGGCTTTTTCTTGTTAAATACCCAGGGATAACACCATTTATGTGATTAGTCATGTGTTTTGGACAATGCAGTGTGACAGCTAAGATTATTTATATAGTAACCCCAATATTTGATGTTTCTGGCTTTGAGTATGACACTTCATTTTCCAAATTTTCACAATACCACCATAACTTCTTTATACATAATTTTTTTTGTTCTTCACTCTCAAAGAATACTGTGACTGTATTTTTTTTTGTGAATCTGTAAGAACATTTGCGTCAAGCTTTAATTAGTAAAAGCAGGAAGACTGCAACAGGATTTAAGAGCAGTTTGTTCCCCTTGAAATCTTACTGTAAAAAAAAAAAAAAAGTAAATTGGAAAGTTCAACATTTGGGTCAGGATTAGGAAAAGTAGAGTTCACTTGTTTTAGTTTTACCATTTCCTTAATTTGTTGTCAGCGAAATAGTAATTTAAGCAAACACAAGTAAATCTGTCACTTTGGAAGGTCACATTGAGGTATTAAGCAACTAGCTAAATAAGACTTGATAACAGACAAAAGCCAGCCACTGACACTTCACTCTGATGTAGGTAGTTAAAAAAAAAAAACAAAAAAACCCAAATGATGATATTTATGCTCAAAGCAAATAGTACATTTGGTAAATATCCTCATGAGTCACTAACCTTGGAACTTTGCTTTTCCTTCTAACTTTTCTCTCACGTAAGTTAGAGAATATATACTTTGAAAAGAAAAAAAAAAATTATGGTATTGTATAACCCCGATGAGTGGAGAACACCAGGTTTTTCATTTTGAGTTGAATTAGAAAAAACATGGACACACGTGGAGTAGTTTTAAGGAGCAGGGAGTTTAATAGACAAGAAAGAAGGGGGAAGAAAGCTATCATTTAGTTAGAAATCAGTCATATGCTTGACTGTACTGCTTACATTTAAAAACACGTGCAGGAGACAAGATGTCACATGCCTGGTCCTTACTTTTAGTTCTAAGTTAGGAAACTTCATCTTATATTCAGTGACTCACTTAAAAATGTGGTTAAGATCTGATAATATTAAATGTCTTTTAAAAATCTGCCTATGTGCCATTTGTCCTCCAGTTGAAACATGCTCATTTAGCTTCTACACTAGCTTTTCAGAAGATCACTTTGACCTTTCAGTGTGGGCATGTATGGTTTATTTGCAAGTCTTTATTTGTTTTCTTTGTCCATTTGTAATGCAGTAATGCCTTGTTGGCTGTTCTTCCTTTCTTTACTGCCTGCCTTCCTTTTTCCTGTTCTAAAATCTTCCTATTGCAAGGTGTTCAGATAAACCTTGAGTATCCTTTACTGATGAAACTTAGAGACATCAGGACTCAATAGTGATGATTCTCTTTAATATCACTTTAAAATTCTTTCATGTGAGGCAAAAAACAGACTCTAAGATTGGCTTTTGATTCAAGGAATGCAATAGGATAATGGAAACCACTGCTCTCACTTTGAATGGATTACAACTTGAAACATCTTTTGGAAATGGCTACTTTTGGATTTGATATATTTGTTTCTTATTTCTTGAGGCACATCTAACTTTGACTCAAGAGGTCAGTACAGTGGACCATGAGGCTCGATGGAAGAATTGCATGGTGTTGAATGTTTCCAAGAAAATTGGAGACAGATTTCTGGATATTTTGCCCACCTGCTTAAGGATCTACCGCAGTGTTTGTTTGCCTTTCCTCCATTGTTACTGAGTTTCCTGTAAAATACAAACAGCATTTTTACTAGAGTGATTAATTGATACAGGCATATGCATATTCCTTGCTTCTTAATGTGTCATCGGTCTGTCATATGGTAAAGCAGAAGCTGTGTGTATAAGAAACTTTACATATTACTGTTTTGTAAAATTAAATGAAAAGACCCCCGATTACATCCATTTTCTGTCTATAGAGGACAATATACTTTCTGTATACCAAGAGAAACAATGTTCAAGGAAAGTAAGAAGAAGTTTTAAAAGATACGTGTGTTACTGATTAGGTTTTGCCCTCTTTTATAAACTTTGAGATTTATACATTATAAATCCTTTTGCTTATGAGAGATTTTAGTTAGAATAATACTGGAATAAATAAATGTTCAATTTATGAAACCACATTATATACAACTACATTTTGTTAAATCATGTACTTGAACGAAAAGTGGCTATATTTTAGACTGCAAATAACATTAAATCAGGGAGTTGACCCCTGAAGAAATTCTGTTGCACTTACAACTAGATTGAAATTTGAGAAAATTTAAAAGGAGTCTGGCAGATGGATGGATATAGTCAAAACTCTGACATTCAGAATGTCAAGCTAGGCATTTCTTAACGTACCCTTCAGGGGAGATGGCTTGAATTCTAGTTCTTTCTGCCTCTGTGCTACCATCAATTCCTTGAAAGAAGTAGAGGAAGAGGAACATATTTTGTTTGGAAGAGCCTCCATGTCTTCTCTTACTTCCTCTACTTGGACCTAATAGTACACAGCTATAGCACTGAAGAGTCCTGCACAAAAGGACAATTGACCTCCTGAGAAGTTCTTGATTCATATTGTATGTGCTTCAATAAATACTAATTGTCTTTGGTATTTGAGGATATTGTCTTCTCTAGTACATTGTGCACCAGTGAAGCAGCCAAAACTTTTAAGTTCTATATCCATAACCATCAGATTTGGAGTACTATTGGAGAGTATTGTTAACTCATAATTGATTAATATAACTATGCAAATGAAGGACAGTATGACTTTGATTTTAGTACAAGATGGCTAATGTTCTGTTAGATAAGCAGCTGTCAATGAGAATTATGTTGTATGATTAGGGAGGCGTGTAACAAGTACATTTCCACCATGCTTCAATAAGGTGCATAATTGAATATTTTCTACTTCCAGATGGAAATAAGTAAATGTATGTGTATCTATATTCTCAAATGGAAGTAAGGAGAAAATAATGCACGTGCCTATTGCATTAAAGTTCAGGAAAATCTGATTTTTAAAAATTGGTATGTATTTATACATATTTATGGGTGCATTGATATTTTGATACAATGTATTATGATCAAATCAGGGTATTGAGAATATCAGTCATCTCAAACATTTATTTTTTTATTTTGAGGACATTTTACATCTTCTCTTTTAGCTATTATAAATTATGCAATATATTGTTAACTACTGATAGTCACCGTATTGTGCTATCGAGCCTTAAAACTTATTTCTTCTATCTGACTGTATGTTCTACCCACCTACCTCCCTTTATTTCTTTCTCCACTACCCTTCCTAGCTTCTGGTAGTCATCATTCTCTTCTTTATCTTTAATAAATCAACTTTCTTTATCTTTCATTATGTGAGTGACAACATGCAATATTTGTCTTTCTGGGCCTGGCCTATATAGCTTAAAATAAAGACTTCCAGTTCTATCCATGTTACTGCAAATGACAGAATTTCACTCATTTTGATGACTGAGTAGTATTCCATTGTGTGTAGTATGCCACATTTTCTTTGTTCATCCATTAGTAGATGCTGAGGTTGATTTTGTTTATTGGCTATCATGAAGAGTGCTGCAATAAACATTGGGGTACAGATATCCCTTTGATATACTGAGTAGCATAGTAGTTATATTTTTAGTTTTTTAAGAAATCTCCATACTGTTTTCCCTAGAGGCGTTATACTAATTTAAATTTCCACCAGCGGTATATAAGAGTTCCCTTTCTTCTGCATCCTCTGCAGCATTTGTTATTTTTTTTCTTTTTGATAATAGCCCTGTAACTGGGTTGAGTTGGTAACTCATGTGGTTTTGATTTACATTTTCCTGAGGATTAGTGACGTTGAACAATTTTTTTATGTACCTGTTGGCCATTCGTGTGTCATCTTTTAAGAAATGCCTATTTGTGTCCTTTGCCTACTTATTAATGGGATTATTTTTTTGCTATTGAGTTCCTTGTATATGCTAAATATTAGTCCCTTGTTGGATGAAAGTTTGCAAATATCTTCTCCCATTCAGTAGATTGTCTCCTTACTCTGTTGATTTTCTTTGCTGTGCAGAAACTTTTTCCTTTAGTAAGTACCATTTCTCTATTTTTGTTCTTGTTTGTGCTTTTGGAATCTTAGCCATAAAATCTTTTTTGACACCAATGTCCTGAGCATTTCCTCTTCTTTCTTCTGGTTATTTTTATAGTTTTGCATCTTACATTTATGTCTTTAACCTATTTTGAGTTTATTTTTGTATACGATGGGAGATAGGAGTCTAGTTTCTTTCTTCTGCATGTGGATGTCCAGTTTTCCCAGCACCATTTGTCAAAAGTATGTCCTTTTCCCCATGCATATCCATTAGTAGATGCTTAGGTTGATTTTGTGATTCCTGGCACCTTTGTTGAAAATCAGTTGACTGTAAATACGTGGATTTATTTCTTGGTTCTCTATTTCATTGTATTGTCTTCTGTGTCTGTTTTAAACTAATGCTGTATTGTTTTGGTTACTATAGCTTTGGTGTATTTTGAAGTCAGGTAGTACGATGCGTCTAACTTTGTTCTTTTTTTTCAGGATTGCTTTGGCTATTTGGTATCTATTGTGGTTCCATACACATTTCAGGATTGGGTTTTTTTCTATTTCTGTGAAGAATATCATTTGTATTTTGATAGGGATTGCGTTGAATCTGTAGATTGCTTTGGATATAGTATGGTCATTTTAGCAATATTATTTTGATTCATGAGCATGGATGTCTTTCCATTTTTTAATGTCCTCTTCAATTTCTTTCATTAGTGTTGTTAGTGTTTTGTAGTTTTTGTTGTAGAGGTCTTTGTCTCCTGGGTATTTTATTTTACTTTTTGTAGCTATTGTAAGAGGGATTGGTTTCCTGATTTCTTTTTCAGCTGGTTATTTGTATATGAAAATATGACTGATTTTTGTATGTTGAATTTTGTTTCCTGCAACCTTACTAAATATCAGTTCTAAGAGTTTTTTGTTGGAGTCATAGGTTTTTCTAAATGTAAGATCATGTCATCTATGATAGAACAACAATTTAATTTCTTTGACAATTTGGATGACTTTTATTTCTTTCTCTTGTCTGTTCTGGCTAGGACTTTCAGTACTGTGGTGAATAGGAGTAGAGAAAGTGGGCATCCACTTCTTGTCCTCTGTTTCTTAGAGGAAAGGCTTTCAGCTTTTCTCCATTCAGTATAACGTTAGCTGTGGGTTTATCGCATATAGCTTTTATTGTGTTGAAGTATGTCTCTCTACCTAATTTGTTGAGAGCTTTCGTGAAAAAGGAATGCTGAATTTTATCAAATGCTTTTTCTATGTCTATTAAGAGGATCATATGGTTTTTGGCCTTTATTCTGTTGATAGTGATATATCACATTTATGGATTTGTGTATGTTGAACCATCTTGCATCCCTGGGATAAATCCCATTGACTGTGGTGTATTATGTTTTGATATGCTGCTAGATTTGGTTTGCTAATATTTTCTTCAGCGGTTTTCTGTGACTCAGAGTGGTGGCTCACACCCGTAATAACAGCACTTTGGGTGGCTGAGGCGGGCAGATCACGAGGTCAGGAGATCGAGACCATTCTGGCTAACAAGGTGAAACCTCATCTCTACTAAAATTACAAAAAATAGCCAGGAGTGGTGGTGGGTGCCTGTAGTCCCAGCTACTTGGGAGGCTGAGGCAGGAGAATGGCGTGAACCCAGGAGGCGGAGGTTGCAGTGAGCCAAGATTCTGCCATTGTACTCCAGCCTGGGCAACAGAGCGAGACTCTGTCTCAAAACAAACAAACAAAAAAACAAACAAAAAAAACTTATCAGGGATATTGGCCTGTAGTTTTATTTTTATGTTGTATTCTTGTCTGGTTTTGGTATCAGGGTGATGCTTGCCTCCAAGAATGAGGTAGGAAGAATTTCCTCCTCTTCAATTTCTTGGAATAGTTTGAGGAGGATTAGTATCAGTTCTTCTTGATATGTTTGGTAGAGCTCAGCAGTGAATCTATCTGGTCTTGCGTTTTTTGTTCTTGAGAGACTTTTCATTACAGATTCAATCTCATTAATAATTATTGGTCTGTTAAGTTTTCCTATTTCCTCCTCTTTCAATCTTGGTAGGTTGTATGTGTCCTGGAATTTATCAACTTCCTCTAAGTGTTCCAATTTATCAGCGTATTGTTGTTTATAATAATTTCTCATGATCCTCTGTATTTCTGTAGTGTCAGTTATAATGTCTCTTTGTTTATTTTATTTAGTGGTTCTTTTTTTGTGTAGTGGTTTATTGAAGATGATTATTATTTTTGGGTGGTTTACAATCAAACTTCTTTTGTTGATCTTTGTATTTTTTTTTGTTTTTGTTTTTTGTTTTGGGGGATTTTTTTTTTTTTTTTAAGGAAGAGTCTCACTCTGTTGCCCAGACTGGAGTGCAGTGGTGTGATATCAGCACACTGTAACCTCTGCCTCCCAGGTTGAAGCAATTTTCCTGTCTCAGCCTCCTGAGTAGCAGGGATTACAGGCATGTACCACCACACCTGGCTAATTTTTATAATTTTAGCAGCGATGGGGGTCTCACCATGTTGGCCAAGCTGACCTCAAACTCCTGACTTCAGGTGATCACCCACCTTGGCCTCCCAAAATGCTGGGATTACAGGCGTGAGCCACTGTGCCCAGCCTATAATGTGTTTTTAGTCTTTATTTTGTTTAGTTCTGATATTTCTTTCCTTCTACAAATTTTGAGTTTTTGTTTTTGTAGTTCCTTGGGGTGCATCATCAGCTTGTTATGTTACATCCTAATAAAGCTGGAATTACACTATGTTAAAGGTATTTTTTAAGGCTTATTTTATTTTATTTTTTTAGAATATATATATTTAAATATTTTAGCTTGACTTATTGATGGTTGTTACTGGCTTGAAAGAAAAATGGTTGTATTTTTTATTTCTCTAAAATAAGAATCCACTGATAATTTCTTGATCTCTACCTCTCTCTTCCTTTTTAAACAGTCTTTAACATCAATTTTTATTCAAATTGATGTAAGGAAATGTGTATGTTAGTTTACGTGTGCTGCCGTAACAAACTACTTAGTCTGGGTGGCTTAAACAACCAAAATTTATTTTTTCACAACTTTGTGTGCTAGAAGTCTGAGATCAAGGTTTTGGTAGGTTTCATCTCTTCTAAAGCCTCTCTCCTTGCCTTGCAGGTGGTTTCTTCATCATTTGTCTATACATAGTCTTCTCTCTGTAGATGTGTGTGTATGTATTTCTTTTCTTTTCTTCTTTTTTTTTTTTTTCCACCCAGGCTGGAGTACAGTGGTACAATCTTGGCTCACTGCAACCTCTGCTTTCCAGGTTCAAGAGATTCTCATGCCTCAGTCTCTCAAGTAGCTGGAATTAATGGCGCACACCCACACGCTCAGCTAATTTCTATATATTTAGTAGAGACAGGGTTTTGCCATGTTGACCAGGCTGGTCTTGAACTTCTGACCTCAAGCAATCCACTTGCTTTGGCCTTCCAAAGTGCTGGGATTACAGGTGTGAGCCACTACATGCCACCGTGCCCAGCCAATATTTCTTTTTCCTATAAGGGCCCACCCTAATGACCTCATCTTAGTTTAATCATCTCCCTAAAGATCACATCTCCAAATAAAGTCACATTCTGAGGTATACTGGTGGGTAGGAATCCAACGTGCTAATTTTGGGAGAAACACAGTTCAACCCGTAACAATGTGTGTTAGTCATGATCCTAGCACAGAGCCTGGAAAATAAGTCTTGAATATCTTCTTGTTGGAACTGTGTTCCAAAGCTTGGGATGATACTGAGAAATCATAAGCTGGAGTTCAGGAGTTTGTGATCTTGTGGAAGAGAAAGACAAAAAATGTACTGTAATGTAGAAACTATAATCAAAGTAAAATCAAAACATAAAACAGTGTTAGAGGAAAGAAATCTTTCAGGATACTAACTTCACATAGATTTCTGCTGGAAATCTTAAAGTTGACAATTTTATGCCTGTGAACTTGGGCAATTTTCTTGCTTTATAGACACCTTTTATTGATCTATAAAATGGGGAAAATAATTCATACTGCTTTATTGTAATCATTAGGTAAAATATATAAAAGTATCTACCACAATAAAAAGCAAAGGCAGTATTAAAAATATATAGTATGACATGAGCACTAAATAATCATAATGCATCTGCTGACTATTGAAATGATTATTGGCTATAAGGAACTGGCATGGCTCTCTTGGTGCCTAATGCATGGGTATCAGCTCTGAATAAACTTATAAGGGTCATTTGACATATAGATTTCTTTTTTTTTTTTTTTCTGAAACCCTATACTGACAAGCCTTTCATCAGGAATACTCAGATTCAATAATGCAGTGATTTCTACCTGAGTAGAAGGAGAATGCTGGGTGTGTGTTGATATATGTTTGAGAGAGATACTTTTATGTATTAGAAATAGGAATTTTTGTAGTTTTGAAAGTCTCCTTGGTGATTGTCACCTGTGCATTCCTTCTCCTAACCAACCTACACACAAACCAAAATACATCTAAAACACAGGCTATAGTTATTAAAACAGATGGTACTCGAGGTGGACCTTGTTGGAGAATTAGGTCATACTACAGGCAGGGGAACATGTATTTTATTTTTTAGATACGTTCGGGAAATTGGTAGGAATTGTTGGTTGATTGATGAGTCCTATGATGAGGACCTGGGAATTATGAGTTATCTGGTGAAGAATGCTTAGAATGCCAGTGTAAGTTCTACGGAGAAACACCAAAGAGTAGATATAGATATGGATACAGATAAACATTTGGCTCACCAGCTTATGGAGGCTGGTAAGTCCAAAATCTGAAGAGTGGATGTCTCAGGCTTTCATTTGATTGGATGAGGCTTACTTATACTGTGAAGGGCCATCTGCTTTATTCATTCTACCTAGATAAATATTAATCTCGTTCCAAAACACCTTCTCAGAAACACTTAATATTTGACCAAATATCTGGGCACCCTGTGGTCCAGTCAAGTTGATACACAAATTAACCATCAGAGCCAGGAAAATTAAGTTGTACATTGTTTCTTTTTGGCGCATATCTATCTATCTATCTATCTATCTATCTATCTATCTATCTATCTATCTATATATATATATTTTTTTTTGAGATGGAGTTTCACCCTTATTGCCTAAGCTGGAGTGCAGTGGGGCAATCTTGGCTCACTGCAATCTGTGCCTCCCAGGTTCAAGCGATTCTCTTGCTTAGCCACCCAAGTAGATGGGATTACAGGCCTGGGCCACCATGCCCAGCTAATTTTTTGTATTTTTAGTAGAAACAGGGTTTCACCTTAGCCGGGCTGGTCTTGAACTCCTGACCTCAGATGATCCACCCACCTCAGCTTCCCAAAGTGCTGGGATTACAGTCATGAGCTACCGTGCCTAGTCAACATAATTTTAATTGGCAATTATATACATACCTTTACCATTTAGAGGTTCTCAGATATGGGCTGAGGTATTAACTGAAAAATTTGGGCTCCTTAACTAATGCTTACGGTTTTTAATATAAGTCTAAAGACTTTATCATATTCTGTGTGAATTTTCTCTCTCTTAAATCACATCAAGCTATGTGACCTTTAAATGCTATAGACCAAAAAAGAGTTATTCAGTGTAAATCAGAGTATATGTTGAAATTATTTTGGGGGAACCTTACTTGTTATGTCATCAATATTTTGCCATCTGCCACTGGCCTTTTAGGAATTTTTTAGAAACTTCTTAAAAAATAGGATAATGTAAAAACTAAAACTCAGAGGCTCGTATCAGTCAAGTTGACAGGTCATGTATTATTTAATGTTAAATCTGAATATTTCATAATTTATTCCCAGTCTATTTTCAGGGAGAGAACAAAGACTAGATTTTTGTGTTAAAGTTTGTATAATTCTGGGATGTAAAATGATTTTGTGGTTCCCCTCAATATTTTTACTTCAACCTCTGAAATTTTCTAGGAAGTGCTTTATTAACATAACAGAAGATTAAGAATTCTAAAGACTTCTATTTTTGTTTTGATTTCATTAAACTCAAGGTAGTCATTATGTACTTTGTTTTCTTTGAGAAAATTATCAGTGTTAATCTTTGGAAAGAATTTTGTGCTTCATGAAACAATGAATTATAAATATTTTGTGTGCCTTTTCTCTTCTCGTTTAGTTTGGGGATCCTAGAATAACTCTGGGATTGAGGAGGTTCAATTAACTCATTGGAGCCCTGCTCCTATAGTTATATTTTTTTCTATTCTGAACTTCCAAACACATGGTACAAGTACAGTCATTACTGGGTTTTTTTTGAGACAATCTTAATTGCCATTCACAATTAAGACTGTCAGTGCAGCATGCTTTTGAAATTATCGGTAGCAATTGCATAAAATGCTTCAACCTAGATCCTAGTGGACAAACTAAGATATAAACAATGAGAATGAGATGGCATCTGTTTTAAAGCAAATCAGAGATGCAAACATAGATGTATTACTCAAAATGTATATTCCATTGTTACATATGATTATGGCATGTTTAGTGAAATTTGAAACAAAGGCTTAGTGGGATGCAGTTGATATGGATTGTTTGCCAAACCCTGAAATATTAAGACTATAAAGAAGAGATTAATTTGAAGTCAGAAATTTATCGTATTTTTAGTGGACAAAGTTATTTCAATTTATGTTCTTATTGAATGTATGTGTCCATAACAGCAATAACTCTGTCATCTATTAGGTGTTTTCTTGTACCAGGCACTAAAAATAATTTTACACATTATCTAATCCTTATTAAAATCTCAAAGTGTAGTCTTTTACGGATATCTCCTGCCTTCATCTTACATAGGTCTATTTTTTAAATGGCAATATTTTATTATACTGAGGGATGAATCTTCAAATCATTGTAATAGTTGGAAAATTCACTAATAGCAGAGGTCACTTCTTACTCAATTTTGAGTGGACAATGCCTAACACACTGAAGGCATCAATAAATGAAAAGACTTTTCAAGTCTATCTCCTTGCACTTGATTTGTCCTTTTACAGATGTGTGCTTCCTAGTACTCTTTTAAAAAATAAAATAAAAGAAAATTTGACTCTGCATAGAAATCGTTCTTTCGTCTCTTTGCATTTCATACATGCAAAGTGCTGCCAAAGTATCAATATGCTACTTTCAGCATCTGTTCCAATATAGAATTGAAATTGTATAAAATTTTAAAAATTGTCTTTCCCTCAATTTAACAAATATTATTGAATGCCTATCAAGTCTCCTATATCTGTAGTTATTAAATATGTTACCTTATTTAATATCAACTTTATAAAGGCTAGAGATTTCTTAATTGTAAAACCCAGTGAGACGTGCACATAAGAGTAGTGTTTGTGTGGGTTTGAGTTTTTAAAATAGTTTTATGTCAGAAATGTCAAAGTCTCTGTGCAATGGGCAACGAACACAGCTCTGTCTCACTAAACTCACCATCTTCCAATTGCCACACGGAAGATTAAAGAAAACTGAGAAATTACCCCCAAAGTTATTCCATTTTAGGTAATAAGCTATGGTAGAATATGTATATTTCCTACTATATATAAACACACACACACATATATAGTATATCTATATATATACACACACATACACATAGATAGTATCATTTATATATATATAAATCTATCTATACCCATAGATACAGTATCATCTATGTAGTGTCATATATATCATATATGATATATTAGTGAATCTAGGTAGATAAAGGGAAAGCTATTTGTGTTCTTGTATCTTTTAAGTTTGAAAGTTATTAAATAACTTTCATATAAAACTTTCATAACATATATATATGATACAATATAGATATGAATAGGTAGATCTCTATAGATAGTATCATTTATATATATATATATGTATGGTAGATCAGTAGATCCCATCTATACATATATAAAATATAAATGTGGTATCATATATGAAACCATATTTATAAAGGTTCTATATGATAAACCCTTTCATAATTCCCACATCATAAAAAGTCAGTGCAATAGCTAAGCAGAGGTTTTTAATCTGGCTGTACATCAGCATCACTTTTGGACAAAAATATAGGCTAGTATCTTGTTTGTGCACTAGGCATATGTATTTGAAAATATGAAAGGAAAACAAGATATTTATGTTGATTCTGATGTGCAACCAGTTGATAACCATCACATTAGAAATTGATGATGATTTTATATGTGGTCTAATCTTTGAATGTAGACAGAGTGAGAATTTATCAGTAGTAGTAAAGGACATACTGATTGGGTCCATAGACACTGTAAGAAATTGGCCTATCAGATGCAGACCCTGTGGAATGCAAATAGCTGAGATTAGCTGACAATATAGAAACCAATACAATAACAAATCCACCATATTTCTTATGATGTTACTTTGCCTAGAATCTACATCCTTATATTTTGCTCACTTATCTTAAGAGAAGTGAACTTTAAAGTCTCCTACTATTAATATAGCTTCATGTATTTTTTCTTAATTTTTGTTTTCAGGAGAGGGTGCTTTTTTATTTTAATAACTTTCAAACCTAAAAGATACAGGAATAACACAAGTAGCTTCCCTATCTTTTACCTACCTTGTTGTTTACATTTTGCCTCACTTACTTTATCATTTCTGTGCATATACTCCCCTCTCACCTTTTCCATATCACCCTTTCTTCTCCTCCTCCTCCTCCATCTCTTGACCTGTAGCATTGTGAACTACTTAATGGGATGGTGTTTAAACCACCAAATTTATAGTAATTTGTTACATACCATTCTAATAAAAACAATAAAATTCTACATAATCCATAAGTGAAATAAGAAACCACAATAGAAATTAGATGCTTCTAATAATGTGATTCTAAATGAAAGACGTGAAAAGCAATGAAATATTTTAAACTAAATGTGAAGTCATTTAAATTGAGTGAATATATCACAATGTTTGAGGTACAGCTAAAATTGTTATTAGAGGAAAATTTAGAGCCTTAAATATAAGTAGTAGAAAAAAGGAAGAGAGTCAGCAACTTAAACGTTTTTAAAAAGAGAAGCAGCAAACAAAACTCAAAGATAGTGGAAGGAAGAAAATACTGAAGAAAATGACAAGAACCCATAAACTAGAAAACAAACATACAAGACAGAATCAATCATGATTTCCTTGGATGACAGTAATAAAATTGTTAAGACCTTGGCAAGAGTGATCATGAAAAATATTGAAAGCTCAAGTAATCAGTATCAGAAATGAGAAAGAATCAATACAATTCTACAGACATTAAGACATTATGAACAACATTATACTACTGTTAATGAGAATTTAGATGAAATGAACACATTCTTAGGGAAATACACCATACTATCCTGAGACAGAAAATAGAGAATGTGAATAGTCATTCATCCATTTAAGATACTGAATTTTTATTAAAAGCTCTCCCACAAAGAAGCAGTTGACTTTTACCAGTGAATTCTACAAAACAATTCAAAAGAAGACATGACACCAATCTTGCACACTTCTAGAGAGTAGAAAAAAAACACTTAACTCATTATGTGAGGATAGTATAATTGTTTAATGACAATATGACAGGACCTTATAAGTAAGTAGAATTGCAGGCTAATTTTTTTTTCATGAGCATAGAGCCAATATTTAAAAATTTTCATTATGAGATAAAATTATAAATTGGAAAGAAATAAAACTTTATCATTCATCAGCATGTTTGTATATACCGAAAATTTAATATCTATAAAACATCAGTTTATAAGTAAATTTAGCAAGGTTACTGACTATACAAGGTCTGTATCAAAATGCATTTTTGTACATAACAACAAATAGGAAATTAAAAATCAATTTATAGCGTTATCAACAAACAAGAATAAATCTAACAAAAGATGAAAGGGATCTGCACTGGAAACTATGAAGCAATATTGAAACAAATTAAAGATTTCTGGACATGGGGGACAAATCACGTTAATTGGAAGGCTTGTTATTTTAAAGATGTCATTTCTATACCAAACTCAACAGATGTTTTTGTGGAAATGATGGTAAAAATTTATGTGACAATGAAAGATTGCTAAACAACAAATGTTTTTTATTTAGGGTAACTGAAACATGGCATAGGATAAATGCCAAATAGATTTTTTTCCCTTGAAACAGAGTCTTGCTCTGTTGCTCAGGCTGGAGTATAGTGGCATGATCTTGGCTCACTGCAACCTCCGCCTCCCGAGTTCAAGCGATTCTCCTTCCTCAGCCTCCTGAGTAGCTGGGACTACAGGAGTGCACCATCCATGCCCAGCTAATTTTTATGTTTTTAGTAGAGATGGGGTTTCACCATGTTGCCCAGGTTGGTCTTGAGCTCCTGACCTCAAGTGATCTGCCACCTTGGCCTCCCAAAGTGCTGGGATTACAGATGTGAGCCACTGTGCCTGGCCAGCAAATAGATTTTGAATTCATTTTTTAAAAATATTTCATTTTTGTAAGTTGGTAGTAATATACCAGTTTTATTACTGTACACTTGCTGGGTAGAGCTTAGAATTTTATAAAGAAGGATATATGATGAAACAAAGCAAGGAAAACCTACATATGCTGTTTTGTATTAAATTATCTAAATGTTATACATTATTTTACAAATTTATGTAAATGTTTGTGGCACCATCACATTAATTGTTGCATTTGCAGATTACTTTGTATTTGTACATTTTTTTTTTTTTTTTTTTAGGGCTTTAGCCTAAGACATTACAAAGCCCAGATTTCTCTAAACATGTAATTTCATGATGTATAAGTTTGGGTTAACTTTGTTTTCAAAAGCCACTGTTTTTATGAGTTAACTTCTAAATGAAAGCCCTAGGACACTCTAGTGTCCAAGACAGCAAAGGACCCCTTTGATTTGATCTCACTAACTATCCCACTTTAGAACTCACTGCTAAATCATTTTATGGCTTTTGATATGGTTTGGCTGTGTCCCCACCCAAATCTCATCTTGAATTCTCATGTGTTGTGGGAGGTAATTGAATCATTAGGGGCAGGTCTTTCCCATGCTGTTCTCATGACAGTGAGTAAGTCTCATGAGATCTGATGGTTTTAAAAAGGGGAGTTTCCCTGCACAAGCTCTCTTCTCTTGTCTGCTGTGATGTGAGATGTGCCTTTTGCCTTCTGCCATGATTGTGAGGCCTCTCCAGCCACATGCAACTGTAAGTCCAATAAACTTCTTTCTTTTGTAAATTGCCCAGTCTCTGAGATATCTTTATCAGGAGTGTGAAAACAAACTAACAAACTAATATAGCTTTCAAGTAATTCTCTTGGTTGTTGGTCACACTATGTTTATGTGACTACCTACCTCAATACACATTAAAATCTTGTTTCTTTCTTATCATTTCTGATTGTTTGTAAAGCTCCTTTCTCCCACTCCTAAGCAAAACCTATTCCCCTTTCAAGAGTGAGCTCCTAGCTCATTGTATTTTAGAGTTATCTGATCTTGTCTCCAGTTTCTCTCTCCACAATGATGTTCTATAGCATTTACTGTCAAAAACATTCATTTGTGTTTTTAATTATGTTGAATTTTATTAGCATCATGTAACTCAGAAATACAGATTTATTTATTTATTTTTGGATTTGAATCTTTTTTCTACTACTCGTGTCCCTGTGGCCTTGGCCAAGTTACTTCTCTAAATTCAAGCTTCCTGAATCTGTTACATAGATTCAGAATGATACTGATCTTGTATGGTCATCATGAGGATTCGTATTCATATATAGCATATAGCTCCTGGAATACATAATATTCTTGCTAAGTAGGAGATAGTAATAGCAGTGCTATTAACTGGTGATATTATTTTCAATAACCTGTTCTCCCTGGCTTTGCTTGAAAGAATTATTACCTATTTCTACATCAGTGATTTATATGGATCGTATTTTAGAGTTGCTCAGGTAGGAAGCAGTTGGGTCAAAAGCTAAACATACTTTTGATTCAGGAATCCTATCTTAAAATTAGACTTTGTTTTCTTAATCCATGATATAATGCTGTGTAATGGCTCTTTAACTGGCAGCTATATAGGCAATTTCTCTATAGGATGCCTGAGACTTAGAAGAATTGGTGTTAATTATAAGACAGAAAGATGTGGATTAAGAAAAATTCTACTCAGACTTCAGCTCATGGTTGAACTTGGTATCATGATAACAAGAGGTCAAGTTACCTTGAATTAGGGTACCTTCTGATTTTCCTGCTGTAGAGGAGGACTTCATATCTTTTGGAAGAATGCATGCAGGGTTTTCAGAGGTGACATGACTATCACTGTGTCACGTAGTTTATAAATGTTAAACCAGACCATCTCAAGTCTTTCAGATGTGAAGAAAATTCTTTCATTTGCTTTTTCCAATAGTCAAAACAGGAAATTAATTGTATTGAATTGAAAATCTAGAGGAATGTCAAGGAACACGATGTACTTAACCAGCGCACTGGATGGCACAATGAATCTGTGCCCAGGAGATAACCTATGGCCTAAAGAATGAATCTGTTTGAGAAGTAGAAATCTGTTAGGTTCTGGGAGACTCCTTATAAACATGGAAGGATTGAATTGCTGAACTTCAAATGGTTGTCACCTCTAGTTACTCCCTTCTGAATGCATCCTAAAATATCTTATTTCTGTTACTTGCACAATGGCTGGTTCTTCACCCACAGAGTGTTTAATGGATAGATTTATGGACTTGGGTAATAAACTGAATCAGGGCCATCTCATTGTGTACACAGATTACTCCACTTGGCCTGAAATCAAAACCTCCCTATTCTTAGTCAACAGCTAAGAACATCAGGTAAGTTTATGTTTCAGCATCCTAGGGCCTTGTTACATGTTTTGTTTGAAACTTAAAACTCTTTTTTTTTCATTTCAGAGATAATTTCCCAAGAGATTTGTGTAGTTATGGATTCAAAAGAAGATAACAAACATGTAGGTCATCTTCTTGAAGAAGTGCTAAAAAGTGAATTAAATGTAAGTATTCAAAGACTGATTTTGATAAATTCTGATTGCCAAAAACTTTTATAGCATAAAGATATCTTTCTTGGAAAAAACCATAAAAATCCTTTAATCGTAATGTTCTTATTATTTTGCCTCGATGAGATCCTTTGGTCTGCCAGCAGTTAGGATCTGAAACATACTCCGTCACCCTTTTCATTCCTTTTGCGGATTTTCTTTCAGTCTCCATGTGTGATGTCCTTTAGGAAGCCCTGCCTGATGCCTGCACTCCCCAGAATAAGGCTGAGACTTGTCTTAAGAGGCATGGTGGCCAGCACATGCTAGATGCTTAGTAAAGTTTGTAGACTCTATGAAGATTAGAGAGATTAAGAAGAGGGAGGGGGAAAATAAGAGGCATGATGACAAAAGGTGAAATAATCATGATTTTGGAAAAGCGAGTGAATGTGAAGTGACCAACTTCATAGTTAAACTCATATCTAATATTAGGGCTAGGAAAATAGAAGATGCAATAAGTGTGAGGGTGTCTATAGGAACTTTTTATAATTTTACCACCAAGCACTGCCATTAATCATTTTTATGACAACTTTCAAGCATTTTGTTGCCAAACTTATTTTTGTATATTTTAATTAATTACCCTGTTTTCATTAAAATATATAACTTCTAATCAGAGTTTATGTTAAACATGGGATGACCTTTTAACATCGTACATAATTCTCATCAAAAGCAGAGGGTAAAAGTTCATTTTAGCTTTGTAATTTTTTTTTTTTTGAGATGGAGTCTCACTCTGTCACGAGGCTGGAGTGCAGTGGTGCGATCTCAGCTCACTGCAACCTCCATCTTCTGGGTTCAAGTGATTCTTCTGCCTCAGCCTCCACCACACCCATTAGCTGTGTAATTTTATCATGATAGTGCAGTTGGAAAGAGAACAGGCTCTGATATCAGACTGCTTGTATTTTGGACGTCAGCTCTATTTCCTAATTTCCTTGTCTGTACATTGAAAATGTTAATAACATCTACGTTCTAAAGTTGCTGGGTGAGTTGAATAAAATGAATATATTTAAAGTGCTTAGAGAAGCATCTGGCATGCAGTACATTTTCAATGAATTTGAACTATAATTAAACTTTCAATGATAAGTTGACAGAGTGGTGTGACAGTATTAGATAGTACAGACTGTTAGTTCTCATACTTTAGTGCTATATAGATACATGAGTTGTTAAAATTAACAAATTAACCAGTGTCTTCTACCTCCTCCTTTCTGAAGAATCTAATTTGAATTAGTATGCTTTAACTTAAAGTTTATAGCTGAAAGATGACAGTGAACTTTCTACTGTATATATTCTTACATTCATGTCATTACCTACTATACTTTCTCCCTCAAACCATTATTCTTAGTCATATAAGTAAATATATATGTAATAGTCACTACAAATCCTTATGTTGATATCTTAAAAATCATTTCGGTTTTCTGGAACGAATCCTCCAATAGATGTTCTAGTGAGGGCTCATGGGCACAGTATTCCCAAGTTCTTCCATGTGAATAAAATTATTCTTTTGCTCAAAATCTTCAAGGTGGTTTTGGCTAGATTAAAAACAATCTTGATTCAGTAATTTTTTGTTGAGTATCTTCGATATGCCAATCTATTTTCTTTTGTCATAAAGTATTTTGGTCAAGTGTGATGAAAATCTGACTTTCTTTGTCTTATAAGTGATTTAGTCTGTTTGCCTGGATGCTCAAATAATTCTTTTCCTTTAAAGTCCATTTGTTTTACTACAGGTTTCTTAATTATGGTCATTTTGGCTGATATTGCTAGGTACATAGTAGATTCTTCTGTGTAGTTTCAAATATTTTTGTATGACATTATTTCTTCAGTATTTTCTGTTTGGTTACTTCAGTTTTCTTGAGAGATTCCTGTTGCCTGAAGCTTACATGTTCTTTGGCCATCTACAGCTATTACCTTCTCTTGAGTTTTTCTAATCTCTTAATTTCTTCTTAATTTTCTTACTTTCCATCTTTTATTTCTGTTCAGTCATTACCTTTTGTGTTTTTTTCTAATTTAGTCTTCATTTCTGAAATATTTTTTAAATTTTTTCTCTTCTCATCACCTTGTTTCTAAGTTATTCCAAGTCTGACTTTTATAGTTGTCATTTTCTTAATTTCTTTTAGCTTATTAAATATTGGGTTACAGTATTTATTTACTTTATGACTGGTTGTTTCTGATGTGCATGTGTTTCCTGTAGGGATATTATTTTGCTTTTTAGTCTTTTCTTTTTCTTTCTTTCTGTCATTAATATATCAAATAATATATATATTTTTGAGACAGGGTCTTGCTCTGTCACCTAGGGTGCAGTGCACTGCTACTATCATGGCTCACTGTAGCCTTGGCCTTGGCCTCCTGGGCTCAAGCGATCCTCCCACCTCATCTTCCAGAGTAGCTGGGACCACAGGCACACACTGCAATGCCCAGCTAATTTTTTTTTTTTTTTTTCCTTTTTGTAGAGAGAGGAGTCTCCATATCTTGCCCAGGCTGGTCTCAAACTCCTAGCCTCAAGTGATCCTCTCACGTTGGCCTCCCAAAGGGCAGAAATACAGGCATGGCTGCTGCACCTAGCCCTATTGTTCCTTTTTAAGTAAAAGAGCTTTCTCTAGTTTTAGGAGGAAGGGATGAGTCAAAATAACACCTCTGTGGCCGTGCTTTGCCTGTACTTTGTCTTTCCTTTGTTCCTAGTGCACCTCTTTTGGTCCATCTAGACTTCTCAGGTTGGTGCTTTAACATACTAGGGTGCTTCTGTTTATTGGTTTTGAATGTGCTTTGGACCCATACCCCCAGATATCCCTAGCAGAGAACCTTCATGTGGCTTCTTTGTTTTCAACTTTGAATTAAAGCCTACAAAGGATTTATCCCTTGGGAAAGGGATTTATCTATCTACAAAGGATTTATCCCTTGGGAAAGGGAAAAATCCTCCCTTGGGAAAGGATTTATCTAGTTTTATATACTTTTTCTCTTCTCTTATAAAGGTAAATTTATCTCATGACATTTTTCAGCTAGTTTTTGTTGCTATTCCCAGAATGGAATGGCCTGCTAAGGTATCCAGAAAGTATCTGATGATGATTTTGTTGCTTTCTGTCTTTCTTGGTTTATTCCCATTTTTTCCTACAGTTTCTTAAACTGTGTGTGTCTTTATATGTGCTACCAATTTATCCCTACCCACTAATATTATTTTTTTTAGACGCCGTTTCACTCTGTTGCCCAGGCTGGAGTGCAGTGGCATGATCTCAGCTCATCACAACGTACGCCTCCCAGGTTCAAATGATTCTCGTGCCTCAGCCTCCCAAATATTGGTTTTATAGTAGATAATGTCTGTAGGTTTTTGGTTTTGATATCCTCCTTGCCTTTTCTGTTTTTATGAAGGGTCTGCAGAGATTCAAAGACTAAAATGATATTTCTAGGGTTCCAGAATCTTTTTCCCCTTTATTCTTTGTGTGCTCTCCTGGCCATTTATAATTTTTAAAGAGCACTTACATTTCTCTTTTAATTTCAAATATTGAATTCGTCTATAAATATAGATAGACATAGCAAATTTGGAATTTTTAAAAAATTAGGTTTGACTTGAAGTTAGGGATTTCCTTCATATAATAAAACTAAGAAGTATTCATATATTCAAAAGTAAGAAAATCACCGTTCCTCAAAAATTTCTTAATTGTAATATCTTCCTTTTTGGAGATAAATTAGACTTTTTATTTATTTTTAATGAGTAGCTAATGTAGAACTTCTAAAACTGAACTTTGGATGTCCTGTTATTTTACTCAGAGAATCTTGGTTCACCTTGAAAGGAGATATCATTCCTGCTAAGCCTTCCCTGGCTTCTAATTTGGTTAAAAAGAATTAAAAGTTTAAAAACCTGTTATACCACACAGACTTAAGAGAATGCTTTCTCTTAGAAACAGCCACAACAGGCTGGGTGCGGTGGCTCATGCCTGTAATCCCAGCACTTTGGGAGGCCGAGGCGGGCAGATCACGAGGGGAAGAGATTGAGACCATCCTGGCTTAACACGGTGAAACCCCGTCTCTATTAAGAATATAAAAAATTAGCCGGGTGTGGTGGTGGGCGCCTGTAGTACCAGCTACTTGGGAGACTGAGGCAGGAGAATGGCATGAACCCGGGAGGCAGAGCTTGCAGTGAGCTGAGATCACACCACTGCACTCCAGCCTGGGTGACAGAGAGAGACTCCGTCTCAAAAAATTAAATTAAATTAAATTAAATTAAATTAAATTAAATTAAAATTTTTTAAAAAAGAAAAAGAAACAGTCACAACACTGATCATGGAGTGTCAGGAGTAGTACTGAAATGGGTAGTTTCCCTGATACCTTCATAGGACTGGCTAAGGGGTTGGCTCATTAACCTCTTAACCTCTCATGGGACGGGGGGAGCATGCAGGTGAGCAGGTAGAGGGGCCAGGACAAGTGCTTCTGGGCACACTGGCAGGAATAGAACTTCATGTGGCTCCATGACAGCATCTAGTGGGGTATCCATGACCCCTGAAGCCCCAGAAGACATGTGTTACATTGTGCTCTTTTACCTTTGCTCTCTACAAACAGCTTAAATGTTTAACAGCTCAGTGGAGGGTCAGGATGACAGCCTTTTGCACCAGCCCTCTTGGTACCAGAGTTCTTGTTCGGCATCTGGGAGGAATCAGGCCGCATCAGTTAATCGAAGGGTGGTGAATGTGGAGGATTTTATTGAGGAGTGGAAGTGGCTTTCAGTGGGATGGGGTGCTGGAAAGGGGATGGAGTGGAAAGGTGGTCTTCCCCTGGAGTTTGGCTGTTGCCTGCTGAACTCTTCTCTGAGGTCCTACTGTCAAGCTGTCCTTCTGAAATCTCACCTTCAAGCTGTCCCTCTGAAGTCAAACTGCTTCTTTTTGACAGCTACTGCTTCTCTTCTAGCCTCTTCTGTTCCACTCTGCTGCCCCTCTGACACCACTCTGCTAGTGGAGCCTGGGGTTTTTTATGGGTACAGGATGGGAGGCAGTGCAGTCCAAAAAGCAGCATTTGCGTGGGAAAACAGGAATGCATGTTCTCACTTTGGGTCACAGTACCCAGGCTTAAGGGTGTGGCCCTCACCAGGGACTGCCCTCTTCTACTCAGTATTTCCCTGCCTCCTGTCTGTATCAGTACTATGCAGTTCTTTTCTCTTTAAAATAATCCTATGATTTCCCCCTTTTATTTTACAAATAGAAATACGGAAACTTGCAGTTTGATTTGCCTAATATCATGTAACTAGTGAATATAGATGCCAGTTGATTCAAAATGGTCTCTACTAATTAATATTCTTCTAAGGAAAGGTGAGATAAAAGACTGAGATTTTTAAGTTTGGCAAAGGGCTAATACCTAATGTCTGAAAGACATCCCCTTGGGAAAGGATTTATCTAGTTTTATATACTTTTTCTCTTCCTTTATGAAGGTAAATTTATCTCATGACATTTTTCAGCTTAATAACTTACAAACACAAAATGCAATGTATTCTAACATTTTCACCTCTCAAAGCTTTCATCCTACTTTGAAAGAATGTGTAAAAAGGATGATGTCACCACTATTGAAATCCTGGCATCTGTAGGGCAGATCAGTGTGGGTGTGGAGCTTCTCAACACATAATGGGAGGATTGTTTTGTTAACATGAAAAGAAAAAATGTTTTCCTTTGAAATTAAGGGAAAAGATTGGATATGTTTATTGTAATTATCTATATTAGAATTTTGCAACATACCTTACAGGTGAACCAAACATCTAACTTTAATGATGAACACCAAATACCCGGAAGAGGTTGTTAAAAAGTTAAGTAAAGAGCTAACTTGGGGAGAGGCACCTTTCCTTCTTCCCCCATTCACAGGCACTTTTCACTGATTCTTAAAGGACAGGGCTTTGCTGTCAGTCTTGCTATTTTCCTCTTCCATTTTCCTCAGCAGTTAGAAGTATTTCACAGACCTTACCAGCTTTGAAGATAGAGCTCTCCAGAGATAGATCAGGGTGGTAGTAGACAGTTGTAAAGGGACCTCTCTCACTTCTTCCCAATTTTCAGTAAATATCCAAAATAGTTTATACTACATACTGAACTGAAGGTAGTAAGGAATTTATAAGTAGGAAGATGTGATTAGTCTTTTATTCCTAAATTCTCTAGTTTATTTACCAAATAATAAATGCCTATCATGATATACTCACTAGATATGGGAAGTTGAACTGAACAAGTATGATTTCCTATTTCCAAGGAGCATATTGTCCAGTTGGGGATAAAAAAGTAAACGAATGCAAATTAAAATGTCAAATTGTGATGAATATTCTAAGGAAAACCTAACTGTGCTTATATAAGAGAGCCAGAGAAAGTGACTTAGATTGGGAGTGGAAGGCAGTAAGTGAAATCTCTTGGCAGACGTGGTATTTAACTTAAGCCTTTAAGGATAATAATTATCGATTTAAAGAACAAACCAGAAGTAACAGTACGTGCAAGGCACATAAAGAGCTTCGTTGGGGCACAGAAAGAAAGCGTCTGTGGTTGGAGTTGGAAATGGAGTGGAAGTGGGAGTAGAAGGAGACAAGAAAAGAGCTGGGGACAGACCCAGAAACAGCCTTGTAGGCTTTTTATGTTGAGTTCACCACTTCTACTGTTACCATTGCTACTATTATCATTTATATATTGTTTTAAGGGGAAAATGAAGTGAGAGAAGACTTTATTTGAAAATGACATGATCCACTTTATCTTTACAAGATTATTTTGGCTGCTCCCTCTTAAAAGTACAGTTCTACAGAGGAAACCTCTGCAGTATTTGTTTTCATACATCATGTCACCTTAAATGCATATAAGTGGGTTCAACCCAATATTCACTCCTGTAATAAAAGAATGGAACTCCTAAAGAATGCTGATCTATACTTTTAACAAACAGGGACTGTAGGGGCTTTTCACGTATTTTGGTTATCCACTCCTTCCTGTTTCCTGGAGCACATAATTTAATTATTGTTTTGAGTAATCACAAATGACAAGCAGGGTGTAACTGAAAATCATGTGTAAAGCATGCTTTGATTTTGTTGAGGCTGTTCTATGGTACTTAGTTTTTTTTTTTTTCTTATGCCCTCAAGGTTGTGTCCAGTGTATGGATCTATGCCTTTTATTATAGACCTCAGTAAATTCACTGTATGACATATTAGTCAAACAAAACATCAAAAATAGCACATGCAATAAAGAAAAGCAGAGAGAAGATAAACAGAGCAAATTAAGCCACAGCAGTATCCTAAGACCTATCCAAAACAGTTATTTTATGCTTATTTTGATACATATTATATTTAGTCTGAATATACAGGCTTTTCATTTGTTTGCACCTGAATACTGTATAGTCAACAATGAAATAACACTGGAAAGCTCCTTTTTTTCTCTTGCGCCTCTCACTCTGAATGGTACCACATTTATGTGGTGCATGCATGTGTATACAAGAATACAGAAACTAGCCAAAAACCATCTTATTGAATTCATTTGGTTTATTTGGTATGTTAGCCAGATTTCCTGAACAATTCTCCAGAGGTGGAAAGAAACTCCAAAATGATAGACCACCTAGTTGCAGAAGGTGGTATGAATTACATTCATGTTGTATTAAATAAAATTAACAGTTTATATTAATGACTGATTGTCATGGTTTTAAAATATTAATTGAGGGAGCTAGGATGATTTGCTTTAAATGCTATTTTCTCTATTTTTTTCTTTGTATATTTCACGTATCTTCATCTTTTTAATTGTTTATATTCTTGAAATACAGGAACCTGTTGAAATATTACTCTTCCTAAAGGAACCAGATGGTTAATCTGTAAAAACAGTCTTTTGCATCTTGTCTGCTTAGAAATGAGGTCATTGCTTACAAATTCTGGACAACCATTATACTAAGCTTATGAAATAAAAACAGAAACCAACCACCATCAATTTTTGGGCATGTATTCATAAAGTCAAGTCTTAGCCTTTAATTCAGGAATTTTTTTTTGATTTTACACAGAAAGTAAATATGTTCAGAGGAAAATTGATATAAAAAGTTGCCAAAGTTGTTTTTGTATGTAGATTTTAGTTAACCATCAGCAATTGATTTTGAAGAATGTTATATACTAAATTGCTTATGCTATTTAAATTGAGATGTAGTTTCAGAACTCAGTGATTTCACTTCATTTCATTAAATTTTTTTTCTCCAGTTATAGGATACATGATGTCTGCAAAGCATCTTTTTATGCTTATGTTATCCCTAATAATTGAGTTTGGAAATGTATTTTATGTCAAGTGTTTGCGTGTAGTATAATTTTACTTTATAATGCCACAAAATAGATTATTTTGTTGTTCTGGTAGCTTTAGCTAAACACTGGTTCCAAGGTTTTGGTGGTTCTGGGACAACTGAATCAAATATACCACTTTGAGCTTATAACCACAGTAAATTATTCGTTATCTTGTTACCAGAGACCTTCTTTCCAAGGCCTACAACTTGTGTTAAAAAAAAATCTTCATCTTTCTCTCTTACGTTGGCATTATATACCTTAAATGACTATTCAGCATATGAGGGTTAAAAAAAAGTCTATACAGCTTGATCCGTCATTTAAGATCTTCTGCTCTCTACACTGAACTTTTTGTCACAATGCTATTGCTGTTGTGGCTCAACATGTTTTGAAGCGATTAGTCTTCTAACTCTTGCACTCTATTCTACTGGATTGCATGCCTTTTCTATTTGTCAATTTTATGTTTTAAGGCTTAGTTGATTACTCTTTCCATGAAGTTGTCCCGAATCATTTTTTTTAGTTATTAGATCTCCTAAATTACTCATCAATAGTTGTGTCATTCTGCATATCCTGCTTATTATTTATCCGTTTGCACATCTCTTTCACCATCTCTTATCACTGATCCCTCACATAGTGCTGTGGAGATGGAAGGAGCCAGATAAATAGTTGTGATTAAAGATGAGAGCATGATGAACCAGCAAGCTCCTGGAGTACCTCTCTACCTGGCCAACAGCCAAATATGTTGCTGGAGATAAAGAGGTAGCCTCTGGCCATCATCCATCAATCATGGGACCGGTTGAGAAGAGTTTAAAACACAAAGCATACCCAAGAAGATCGAACTGATTTTCTAACCAGAAGAAAAAACTATGTCACAAAAGGAGGGAAGAGAAGGTGTTGGTAGCAGATGTTGCAGAGATTAGATGAGCTGGAGTTAGCAACAGTGATGAAATTGGTGGTGAGCAGCCTTCTGTCAGGAAAGAAAGACAGTGATGGAGAAATGAGCACTGCAGAGGGGACCTTCTTAGTGGAGTGAAGAAGATAATCCATAAGTGATATTTTTAAAATGTATTCTGTAGAATTTGCAGTAAGATTCTATGTTGATATTTGAATCTATTTTTTATATTGTCTAGAAATGTACTGTTTAAAAAATATTCTGTGGTATATACATAGTTCTGAAACAAGTCACAACAAATTCAAAATGTAATTTATCCTTAGTATTTTTTAAATATTTTGAACCTCTAAGCTAAACAATGTATATTCAACAGGCTACTAATAAGTCATAATGGGAAAGTTGTATGAGAGGGAAATTTTATGTATAAATATTGCAAGTATACTTCTCATACAAGAGGAATATACCTTAATGAAAAATAGTTTGCTTATTACATAGAGTTTAATGGCAGTTTTCAGGTTGAACAAATATTGGGATGATGTTTGAATATTACTTGAAAGACTCTTGCGTGATTTTCTTGGGATTACATGTGAAAGGACTCTTTGGTAAGCTATTCATACATATTATAGCTGATTTTAATTTTCTTTATTTTCTATCATTTTGTAAAAATGAGGTGGAAAATGGAGGTTGTTGAGAACCTTTTTAATATTTCTTATCTAGACATTTTGAGAGCAATTGTAACATTTGCAGCACAATGTCAATCAATCATGTCATTTAAGTGATTGTCGTTTTATCATCACATCATTTTAATATGGAAACAGGCTGCAATTGTACTTCTATATACAGTTGTCCCTCAATTTAGAGGAGGGTTCCAGGACCAACCTTTCTGCTCTACAAATGCCACAATTTATGGGTGCTCTAATCCCTTACATAAAATGAAATAGTATTTACATATAAGCTATATACATCCTTCTGTATACGTTAAATCATCTTCAGATTACATACAATCTCTAATACAATATAAATGCTATATAGTTACACTGTATTTTTATAAATTTGTATTTTTATTATTTATTTTTGTTTTTCAAATGTTTTTGACCCATGCTCGAATCCTTAGCTGTGGAACCAACCGATTCTGAAGGCAGACTACATTTAGGCAGTGTCTTTATTAGGAAAAATGAAAACTTTATGCATTTAAATTAAATTATGTTGTAAACTTAGCAAGAATTTGAAGGAAAAAAGTTGAATTAATGAATTGTTTAATGTTAGTCATTTATGTTTGCCATACCAATAGATGTAATAAAGATAAAGGCAATGGCTTTGGTTCAGTAAGGTTGCAATTGTCTTTCATTTGCTAGATGAGGACACACTCCTCAGTAAATATCTACTCAAAATGAGAGAGGGCTTTTAGATTAATGTGGATTCAAATGATAGAACCTTGTTCTGGCTCAGAGTGTGATCCAGACAACAGTTATATCAGTATCAACTGGAAGCTTCTTAGAAATGTTTATTCTTAGCTTTACCCCAAATCTAAAAGAATTAAAATCTGCATTTCTAACAGGATTCTCAGGAGTTCCCATGGACACTGAAATTCGAGAAACACACATCTAAAATTTATTTCGTTTTCCCATTAGGCTATAAACTTCTTGAGGGAAGAAACCTGTCTAGTCATTGACATGGTCTCAGTATACAATTTAGTGTCTGGCTTGTAGCTATCAATAAATATTGGTCAAATGAATGAAATTATATTAATCCATCAATGGCTAAGATACTCTGTTTTTTGTGACTTTGTTTTATTTTTAATTAAGACAGATAGGATTTGTTCATTTTAACTTGCCGATTCTCAGCTTGCAAATGTTTTATGCATTACTAATACATATAAAGGGATCATATTACTGTTTGTATCTTTTTCACATATCATTAGTGATTTCCGCTAATAGGACAGAACATGCCTGCCAAACATGATTTATGAGTTAATGCCAGTCATTTCCCATCTACTACACATTGTCTTTTAGTTATAGTATAATCTGTCATGAAAGCTCAACAGAAAAAGGAGCAGGGTCGTATTTTGCAGCTTTACACTTTGTGTTGATACTATATAACTTTGGATGCATAATAAAACGGGGCTGGGTGTGGTGGCTCCTGCCTGTAATCCCAGCACTTTGGGAGGTTGAGGCAGGTGGATCACCTGAGGTCAGAGATTCGAGACCAGCCTGGCCAACATGGTGAAAGCCCCATTTTACTAAAAATACAAAAATTAGCCAGGCATGGTGGTGGGCACCTGTAATCCCAGCTACTTGGGAGGCTGAGGCAGGAGAATCGCTTGAACCCAAAAGGTGGAGGTTGCAGTGAGCCAAGATGACACCACTGCATTCCAGCATGGGTGACAGAGCAAAACCCTGTCTCAAAAAATTAAAAAAAAAAAAAAAAAACCGGGCGCGGTGGCTCAAGCCTGTAATCCCAGCACTTTGGGAGGCTGAGACGGGCGGATCACGAGGTCAGGAGATCGAGACCATCCTGGCTAACACGGTGAAACCCCATCTCTACTAAAATACAAAAAAACTAGCTCAGTGAGGTGGCGGGCGCCTGTAGTCCCAGCTACTCGGCAGGCTGTGGCAGGAGAATGGCGTGAACCCGGGAGGCGGAGCTTGCAGTGAGCTGAGATCCGGCCACTACACTCCAGCCTGGGTGACAGAGCAAGACTCCGTCTCAAAAACAAAACAAAACAAAACAAAACAAAAACCAAAAAAAACCCAGGAGCTTTAAATTATTTGTGTTAGGTGCTCAAGGTTCGTTAGCATTAGAGCTTGTCATTTTCCATTCCATGGTCCTTGTAATGTTGCATCAGAACAATAGTTGGTTTTCAACATGAATTTTAACAGTGAGAGAGGGATGCACAAAGGAAGACTTACCACAATAATGTCTTCTACCACCAACGGCTCAGCACACGTTTAATGCAGTGGGTGAGAAGCACTTGATATTACTTCGACATCAAATCTGAAGACTGAAATTGGAGGACACTTCTTAAGTACTTTCTACCCTATCCAGGACCCAGAAACATCACTGTTAAGGGAATGTGTATACTGGCAATTAAGATTGTTAGTACTTAACTGACTTTCTCCAGAATACATGTTCCTCCCCCGCACCCCTTCCCCCTGGAGTTAACTTTGGGACATGTAGAATTACTCCTCTCTGGGTAAGGGTCTTGTGATGTCTGTGACAAGGTAATAGTACCTAGAGTAACACTGATGTCCAGTGTGCTTTGGAGGTTGTGTATGTGGACCTGGGAGTTTCAACAGGCCTGAGTCTGAGTGCTAGCCCCTTACTGGCTGTGTAATCTTTGATTAAACTTTTGTGCCTGTGTGGCTTTATAACATGAGGATGATAATACCTGCCCGTGCATAGGTGTACTATGCAGTTTTAACAAGATAATTGTTGAAAGTATTTAGCACAGATTCTGGAAAGTTATAAAGCCTCAATAAATACAATATATTAAATGTAAAGGGATAATAGAGATATGATTTAAAGGGTCCTCTAAAAGTGGAAGTTAAGAAGTGAGTAGAGTTATAACAGCAAGCATTTAATAAAGCACTGTGCATTAGGTGACCCAAAACATGAATGTTATTGGGTCTTTACATATATTCAAAGATGAATGACTTGACAGCATACACATTAGACTTTAGACTTTCTGGAACAGCAGTTGCTGGGAAAAGTCCTTGGACTCAGACAGAGGCAGTGTCCACTGCATTATGTAGCACTGCAAATGGATCTTCTGGGCTGAATGTTAGACTCCAGTCTTTGTGCTGGGACTTTTAAGTTGCATAGTGAGGGAAGCACCACTCTCTTGTGTGATAAGAGATTGGGATCCAATAGCAGTGCAATGTCTCAGAACCTTGGTTATAGTACTATTCTGCCTACCCAGTGTCTGGGATTGGGAGAGTATCAAACCTGCTTTAGTATGACCAGCTAGCTAGGGTTTAAGTCCTATGGTGGCAGGTCATGAAGTGGAGGGCTATTGGTATGATCCACCAGCTTATGATTCACGGTTAGCAGGCTATAGCTTCTACAACGTAGCTGACTGGTAACCCAATTTATTTATTAGCTCACCACTCTACCAGGATTGACTTCTTTAAAGCCTTCTACGAGGACAAGCTATAGAGAAGACATCTTGGAAAAGTTAACCCTTACCCTTCACATACTAACTTAGCCAATCCTCATATCAATTCTATGATGTACTCATTTTACTGAGGAGTTAACCGAGCCACAGGGCTTATGTAGCTTACCCAAAGTCACACAGCAACAATGTTCCAGAGATAGATTTAAACCCAGTGATCTTGATACCAGAGTCCATGCTCTTTACTACACACATATACACACATACAAAAAGAAAAACTTAAAAGCTTATTCTAAGAAAAATAGTAAATGCTGAATGCTAGATAGACAAAAAGGGATGTTAATTGTTGTCATGTTCACAGAGTGGAAAGAAAATACATGTCTCTACAAGTCAGTTGTTTATACCTATATTAGTGCCATTGTTTGAATGGTAGAAAGGCTAGAAGTTGGCAGATTCAGACTCAGAGATGACCCAGCCAACTTTTTCTGTAAAAAGATGATTGACTTTTCAGAAACACATAGAGGTTGAACCTCTGACTCATGGGAATTGAACCAAAACCTTTCAGCCTTAGTTAGGCCTTAATGCTTTTTGAAATGAAAACTTTTTTGACAATCCATCTTTATTCCTAATATCCATGCTTTGTATAGTATTAATATTGTGAATACACAGATGTTTGCATTTAGTTTATGGTAAATCTTTCCTAAACTCTTATTTGTTATGATGTAAGGAAAATTTGATTTTTTGTTGTTGTACTTTAATTTACTGAACACATTGGAAGGTTGTTTTAAATTTTGTTTAAATGTCCTTTGAACCAAAATATTTACAGAAGAAGTTCTAGCCAGCAGATTGTTCCATTTGTTGTGTTTGAGTGTGGAAACATCAGGAATGACAGCATATCATGATGCCATAGGACTTTTTTTTTTTTTTATAAACAACCTAATAGCATTGTCTAATGTGGTCTTTGTTGATTAAAAGTGTCAGAGATACCTTTGCTATATTTAGGTAAAATCTAAGTTTCTTTACTGAAGCATGGAAAATGTTGATTGTTTTCTGGTTGGGAGGAAAGCAGTATGAATAAAAGAACTACACTGAACTGGGAACAATTATTAAGAGTCTCAATTTCAAGAAGAAAAAAATACAGTTTGGTTTTTCAAGAGTACAAAAATACTACTATTTGATAACTTTTATGTAAATATTGTGTATGCATTTCTGTCTTAGTCTATGGGCAATTAGCGAAGACTGACTTTAAGTGCAGTTTTAAATGTATCATGTAAGTGAACAAATATATTTTAATTACAATTACAAGAACACTATGTGGCTGGGCATTGTGCTTTCCATATATCTATATTGTACATTCTTTTTTTTTTTTTTTTTTTTGAGATGGAGTTTCACTCTGTTGCCCAGGCTGGAGTGCAGTCCCGTGACTCAGCTCACTGCAACCTCTGCCTCCCCGATTCAAGCAATTCTCTGCCTCAGCCTCCCGAGTAGCTGGGATTACAGGCGTCCACCACCACACCCGGCTAATATTTGTATTTTTAGTAGAGATGGGGTTTCACCATCTTGGCCAGGCTGGTCTTGAACTCCTGACCTCAGGCGAGCCATCCACCTTGGCCTCCCAAAGTGCTGGGATGACAGGCATGAGCCCCCGCGCTTGGCCTACATTATATATTCTAAGAGTGTACATCTTATTAACTGTTAGTTTAAGAAATACATAACAGCTTTGAAGAAGCAAGTAGATACTGAAGTCAATATGGGCTGAAGTTGTCATAGGTATGAATGAGCCCAGTATTTGTGACAATAGAGAAAAATTTCTTCAGAGTTTAAGAATATTTGTGTTGAAGAGTGGAATGGGTGGCTAGGATTTGAATAGGTAGAATATAAGTAGACTATGAAGGGCTTTAATGTCAAAGTCACTATTTTAGATTTAATCTAATGGGAATGACACACATATACATATTATATATATATATATAATTGCATGTTCTTAATGAGAAAAATGAAGCTCTTCTAGGAATACTTAAAATACTCTTAATAGTTAGGGAATACTTCCCTTTTGTCTAAAGATGTACATATAAAAATGAAATAATTCCTTAAAGTACTTAAAAATAATAGTGACAGCCAGGTGAATATGATAAAGATTATTCACAAAAATCTTCCTTCTCCATTGCTTTAAAAACAATAGAAAACAAGCAAAATTAACAGTAATCAAACAAACATGAGGGGCCCACTTAATGCAGACGTTTTGAAAAGTAACAGTCAAGAAAGTAAGTGCAGATGATAATCAGGCTGATGTCTTCTAAACCCTTCCCGAGGATCTCCCAGACCTTGTAATGGGGGCAAAAATTATTTCATTAAGATAACTCAAGGAACCTAAAACTTTTACCGCTTTTGTTAAAAAAAAAAAAAAATGCTCCAAAACAACCCACTACTTGTACATATTCATCTAATGATGTGAATTAAATGAAAAATTTAGAATTGGGAGAAATTTTAAGTCACTTTACTTGAAGGTAGATAATGTCTAATGTTAATTATGGCCACAAAATAGAATAAGAATCTAATAAACATTTTAGATTTAAAACAACATGATTGACCAGACCTAGGCTATGGGTAGAACTTAAAATGTGCTCTCTCCTTCTCTCACAGAAGGAAGTCAGTGAATACTGACTTAGGAAAAGAAGTGAGTTATTAAGAGTATAGTGTCTTTATCCTGCCCATAGCATCTCTTCTTAACCTTTAGAAAGTATACTTCCTGGAAATGAATTATCTGAAGTTTAGCAATACTTTTGGTTTTACTGTATTTGGTTTGCATTCACTAAAATTACATAATTTAAAATGACATGCATATTATTCCATTTTAATAAAACATTCATGCTTTTAGTCCTTCATTTGTCTTTCCTGGTGACTACATATATTATTCATAGAGAATTGTTGGAATGATACTTACCTTTCAGAGTAATTATTTCTATGTGGTATTTTTTGATGAGTTTTGTTTTTAAAGAACTTTTCCACATTGTTCTTTCTAAAAACATATACTATTTTCTTGACACAAGATATTTTTCTTTAAAAAACTGGTGGCAAAGTTTTGTTTGTTGTTAACATTATTAAGCATTTGCTAGTGGTAAAAACATGAATGTTTCTGTCCTCAAAGATCCCAAACTCTGTCCTGAAGAAATTTATTTTAATACTTCAACAACAACAACAAAAACTGAATCAGAATCTCCCTCATGTTCTCATTCTCTGCATGCAGAAGGAAACTTTAAGATTTTTTTGTGTGTGTGAATTCCGAATTCACTTGTGCATCTTTGCTGAAGTTAAGATCTGGTGATATGGTTGCCTTATTTCATATCTGTGAAGTCAGAAACTTGGCAGGATGTGAAACTATATCTTACTTGCATGCAAATAAGTCAACCTGACACAGTATCATAGATACTGGTGGAAGATCTGAGACTACAGGGTCAGAGAAAAGACCATTTATTACAACCATAGCAGTAGCAAGAACAAAAAGGTAGCACTTGGTTTTTTCTGAATTCCAATTTCCATGGAGAGATGCAATTAGGGTTAGTTGTTGCTAGGCAGTAGGGTTCTTTAAAAAGAACCTTGATAGTAGGAAACCCTGGCCTTATACAGGCAAATCAGCCCATCTGCTCCTCAAGAGATAACTCTGGAATGCCAAGTAAGCCTAATCCAGGGAGAGAGATGTCCCTATTTTACTGGAAAATAAATCTGTTCTAGGAAGAAATATCTCTATTTCTGCAATTTGTACAAACATACTTGCAAAGAAAGTATGGAACAAGTTAGCTGTTAATGCCTTTGAAAATGTTTGAATACGTGAGAGACTTTTGAAAAATTGTCTCCCTGTAATATCTAGATGTTACCACTTTATCAAACTTACTATTGCAGAATGGATACTGGATTCTTTTTTATTGTAGTGTTAATATATTATTGATGACTATGGACTTTTTGGCTTTTTTCTTAATAATCTTTGAGCTTTAAGCTCAATACAAATTTTAAACTAAACTGAAATTTTTAAAATTTAATAGCCTACTTATTTCTAGAGCAAAGCTAAGGCCTTGCAAACTTTCTTTTCTCATTCTCCAGTATTTTGTCAAAATTATAGCAAATTAAGCTACTAAACACATAATGTAGAGTTACAGAGTTTGATGTTTTACTAAGGAACAGCATTTTATTATTTTTAGAACTATGAAATGTAAAGCATTCTAAATGTAATACCAGTAAGAATCACTGAAATGTGATTTCCTGTGGAATTATTATAGCAAAGATATCACAGATCCCATGTCTAGTAATTCTTAAGTTTTTGTTCATATTGTTATAATAGAAAAATCTTAAAAGAAGCTAATTAGAATATTATCTTAATTAGAATATTAAGCTTAATTAGAATATTAAGCTATATGGAATATATTAAGCTATATGGAATATTAAGCTATATGGAATATATTAAGCTATATGGAATATTAAGCTATATGGAATAAAAATATCTTACTAGGAAAGTTTGCATAATATGTGTGTTCTTTTCTAAATCTAATCTAATCTGGGACTACTTATAGCAGTAGAAGTAAGTTCCCCAACAGTTTTAGGAATAGTTTGTATAGTTTAAGTCTTATTTCTCTCTCACTTATATTGTTGTGATGATTTCTTACTGCTTTTCCCATTTCTAGTTATTTCCAGTTTAGTGAAGTCTATTCCCTGTATTAAAACTGTGTTATTTAATGTGCTTCCAGATGCCTGCAATCATCTCTGCAACCTTTCTCTTTTAGTCCTTCAACATGCTCTTCAATATTTATTTGTATAAGATAAACCAGACTACTAGCCTGTTCCAGAATATATTCTGTGTATGTCTACATTTTTTTCCTATGTGAAACAATTTTCTATATCGTTGTTTGCTAAAATATGCATTATTCATAGCATAGTTCAAATGACTTTTTCTTGATAGCCTGATGAACTTCAGCATGTATTAATTTAAAAAAAAAAATACATGGTCCTTGACTTTATGTGCCTCTCTTCTAGCAATTATGTGTTCCTTTGTAACAAAGATGTTTATGTTTGGTCTAATTTGTGAATTCATTTCTGTTTTTTCCTACTAGCATGTAAAAGTCACATCTGAGGCTCTCTGTCATGCTGGCAGACATCTTCAGCAAATCATCTTAGATCAATGCTACAATTTTGTTTGCGTGAATGTAAGTCAATTCAAATGATTGAAAGCACTTAAGGATATGAGCAAATGTAATGTGAAAGAGAACTAATTTGATTCTTAAATATTTATATATGAGATTATGATGAGTTCTTTTACATGTTTTTGGAGATTTTATCTTTGAAAGAGAAATAATACTTTTAACAAGCTAATTCCCATAATGAGAAGAGTGGTATTTTGAACATTATTTTCAATTTTCTATTTGTACCTGGTCCAAAGTAGATAATAAGACAGGTTTGACTCAATTAGTAGATCAAAATTTGACATGCATAACTTTATGGATATCCTTTAAAATTGTTTCTAAATTAAAAACTAAGCTTGATAAATATTTTGAATGTTATGCAGAATCTCTGCATTTATTTCTTGAATTAACTTTTAAGTCATTTAAAAAGTCTTCTCGTATCGTTTTATTTTTCTCGTCTTTTAGGTTATGACCTCTGATTTTCAAGAAACCCAGAAGTTACTAAGCATGCTTGAAGAGAGTAATCTTTCCATTTTATATCCTGTTGTTGTTGTTTCAGTAAGTGAAATTAATGCAGATTTTTCTCACTTATGCTTCCTTCTTTGTAACTCAATGTACATACTTTTAAAAACTCATCCAGTTGAGAGCACTGACCCAAACTCAAAAGAAACTCTTCTTTGTGGATTCCTCTGCTTACTGCCTAGCTATGACTTCTATGACTGAATGCCTTTATTATTGCAATCATTTGGTTGCACTCACAGGTTTGGAAATCTTTTTCAACCCAGCAACCAATTTCATTTTTTTTTCCTTCACTAAAATGGCAAAGTATTCAGCTTAAGTCAACTGGTTGTTTTGATAATGTAAAACAGCTTTATTTAAAATATTATCAGAATAGGCTGGGCGGGTGGCTCACGCCTGTAATCCCAGCACTTTGGGAGGCCGAGGTGGGCGGATCACGAGGTCAGGAGATCGAGACCATCCTGGCTAACACGGCGAAACCCCGTCTCTACTAAAAATACAAAAAATTAGCCAGGTATGGTGGCGGGCTCCTGTAGTCCCAGCTACTTGGGAGGCTGAGACAGGAGAATGGTGTGAACCCTGGAGGCGGAGCTTGGAGTGAGCTGAAATCACGCTACTGCACTGCAGCCTGGGAGACAGCACGAGACTCCATCACAAATATATATATATATATATATATATATATATAGTGTACACACACACACACACACATATTAGGGAAGCATTCCAGATGTTAATGTGAGGAAAAAACCTAGTGGAAGAAAAGTGATTCTTGGGTTGTTTCATTTTCTCTGTTCCACCGAAAGCGAAAGTAGGATGACCAACAAATTAAAGAGAATTCCTAGAAGAATGGCCTAGGAAAATTTTGGAGAGATTTTTCCATGAAAATCTAAAAGTATGCATTTAGTTCAGAATTTATTTGATTAGCCCATTAAACTATATAGCAGAGGGGACTATCAGTAAAGTCAGGAAGGAACAAAATCAGAGCCCAAGCCCTCTAAATTGGCTGAGGAGCGGAATCTATAGTTGGTAGTATTTTGCTATGTGAAGGAGTTCCAGACATTAAACTCTCAGAAGTGCGTAGCAACTTCCCAGTTCCTAACGCTCAGGCCCATCCCATACTGTGGGAATTTAATTCTTGTCAGGTAAAATTAGTAATAAAGAATAAAGATAATTTGCAATATAAATAATTCTTGATTAAGTAATGCAAGTAGTAACAAATGAGCAACCATGGGAGATTTAATTAATTCAGTGGCCTCTTTATTTCGTCATATACCATAAAGATAACTTTCATGGTTGCATCTGGTTTTGAAACCCAAGCTTCTTCTGTAACTGATCTTCATAGAACACAGAAGCTTTCATTCAGCTTTTTAGGAACAATATGGAATATATCCAATGTTGGAAGCCTCTGAGGCTCTGTAGGATAGAGGTAAGTTCAAAGCTCTATGTTTGGCCTTTTATTCCTCTCTCCACATTTCGTTGCTTAGAAATTTCATTTTCCCATGTTCCCAGATATGCTGATGAGACTGTCCAATGTAGTGAAAATAACAGAGGCTTTGAACTCAGAACACTTATTTCTTGGTCTAGTTACTTAATTGTTCTGAGGTTTGGTTTCCTCGATGTAGAAACAAGGCTAGTAACTCTACTTCTTAAGTTGTTATAAGGATGAAAGTGAGTGGATGCAAAATGTAGTTTCTATCACAGTGCTAGGCCCTGAGCAGGCATGTGAGGTTAGTTCTGTTTAATAGTCTGGTCCTTTTTTTTTTTGGCTCTGGATGAGATGACTCCAAATTAACTTCCACAGCTCTAATCTGATTCCTAAGTTTCAGCCAAGTATTTCCCAACATTTTTTTTTTTTTAATTATACCTTAAATTATAACTCTAAGTTCTGAGGTACATGTGCACAACGTGCAGGTTTATTACATAGGTATACATGTGCCATGTTGGTTTGCTACACCCATCAACCTCTCATTTACATTCAGTATTTCTCCTAATGCAATTCCTCCCCGAGTCCCCCACCCCCCGACAGGCCCCAGTGTGTGATGTTCCCCTCCCTATGTCCATGTGTTCTTATTGCTCAACTCCCATTTATGAGGGAGAACATGTGGTGTTTGGTTTTCTGTTTTTGTGTTAGTTTGCTGAGAATGATGGTTTCCAGTTTCATGTATGTCCCTGCAAGGGATATGAACGCATCCTTTTTTATGTCTGCATAGTATTCCATGGTGTATATGTGCCACATTTTCTTTATCCAGTCTATCATTGATGGGCATTTGGGTTGGTTCCAAGACTTTGCTATTGTGAACAGTGCTGCAATAAACATATGTGTGCATGTATCTTTATTGTAGAATGATTTATAATCCTTTGGGTATATATCCAGTAATGGGATTGCTGAGTCTAATGGTATTTCTGGTTCTAGATTCTTGAGGAATCACCACACTGTCTTCCACAATGGTACCAGCAGTGTAAAAGCGTTCCAGTTTCTCCACATCTTCTCCAGCATCTGTTGTTTCCTCACTTTTTAATGATTGCCATTCTAACTGGTGTGAGATGGTATCTCATTTTGCTTTTGATTTGTATTTCTCTAATGACCAGTGATGATGAGCATTTTTTCATATGTTTCTTGGCTGCATAAATGTCTTCTTTTGAGAAGTGTCTGTTCATATCCTTTGCCCATTTTTTGATGGGGTTATTTGTTTTTTTCTTCTAAATTTGTTTATGTCCCTTGTAGATTCTGGATATTCGACCTTTGTCAGATGGATAAATTGCAAACATTTTCTCCCATACTGTAGGTTGCCTATTCACTCTGATGATAGTTTGTTTTTTTGTTTTTTTGTTTTTTTTTTTTGCTGTGCAGAAGCTCTTTCGTTTAATTAGATCCCATTTGTCAATTTTGGCTTTTGTTGCCATTGCTTTTGGTGTTTTAATCGTGAAGACTTTGGCTATCCCTATGTCCTGAATGGTATTGCCTAGGTTTTCTTCTAGGGTTTTTATGGTTTTAGGTTTAACATGTAAGTCTTTAATCCATCTTGAGTTAATTTTTGTATAAGGTGTAAGGAAGGGATCCAGTTTTAGCTTTCTGCATATGGTTAGCCAGTTTTCCCAGCACCATTTATTAAATAGGGAATCCTTTCCTCATTGCTTGTTTTTGTCAGGTTTGTCAAAGATGAGATGGTTGTAAATGTGGGGTGTTATTTCTGAGACCTCTGTTCTGTTCCACTGGTCTATATATCACTGTTTTGGTACCAGTACCATGCTGTTTTGGTTACTGTAGCCTTGTAGTATAGTTTGAAGTCAGGTAGCGTGATGCCTCCAGCTTTGTTCTTTTGGCTTAGGATTGTCTTGGCAATGCAGGCTCGTTTTTGGTTCCATGTGAACTTTGAAGTAGTTTTTTCCAATTCTGTGAAGAAAGTCAGTGGTAGCTTGATGGGGATACCATTGAATCTATAAATTACTTTGGGCAGTATGACCATTTTCACGATATTGATTCTTCCTATCCATGAGCGTGGAATGTTCTTCCAATTGTTTGTGTCCTCTTTTATTTCCTTGAGCAGTGGTTTGTAGTTCTTTTTGAAGAGGTCTTTCACATGCCTTGTAAGTTGGATTCCTAGGTATTTTATTCTCTGTAGCAATTGTGAGTGGGAGTTAACTCATGATTTGGCTCTCCATTTGTCTGTTATTGGTGTATAGGAATGCTTTGTGATTTTTGCACATTGATTTTGTATCCTGAGACTGCTGAAGTTGCTTATCAGCTGAAGGAGATTTTGGGCTGAGACAATGGGATTTTCTAAATATACAATCATGTCATCTGGAAACAGGGACAATTTGACTTCCTCTTTTCCTAACTGAATACCCTTTATTTCTTTCTTTTGCCTGATTGCCCTGGCCAGAACTTCCAATACTATGTTGAATAGGAGTGATGAGAGGGGGCATCCTTGTCTTGTGCCAGTTTTTTTTTTTTTCCTTCCCTCCCTCCCTCCCTTCCTTTCTCCCTCCCTTCCTCTCTCCCTCCCTTCCTCTCTCCCTCCCTCCCTTCCTCTCTCCCTCCCTTCCTCTCTCCCTCCCTTCCTCTCTCCCTCCCTTCCTCCCTTCCTCTCTCCCTCCCTTCCTCTATCCCTCCCTTCCTCCCTTCCTCTCTCCCTCCCTCCCACCCTCCCTCTCTTCCTCCCTCCCTCCCTCCCTCTCTTCCTCCCTCTCTTCCTCCCTCTCTCCGTCCCTCTCTTCCTCTCTTCCTCTCTTTCTTATACTTTAAGTTCTAGGGTACATGTGCACAACATGCAGGTTTGTTACATATGTATACATGTGCCATATTGGTGTGCTGTACCCATTAACTCATCGTTTACATTAGGTATTTCTCCTAATGCTATCCCTCCCCCCGCCCCCCTTCCTCCCCCCCCACCACTGCACTACAGGCCCCAGTGTATGATGTTCCCCACCGTTGTTCAAGTGTTCTCATTGTTCAGTTCCCACCTATGAGTGAGAACATGCGGTGTTTGGTTTTCTGTCCTTGCAGTAGTTTGCTCAGAATAATGGTTTCCAGCTTCATCCATGTCCCTACAAAGGACAAGAACTCATCTTTTTTATGGCTGCATAGTATTCCACGGTGTGTATGTGCCACATTTTCTTTATCCGGTCTATCATTGATGGACATTTGGGTTGGTTCCAAGTCTTTGCTATCGTGAATAGTGCCACAATAAACATATGTGTGCATGTGTCTTTATAGTAGCATGATGTATAAACCTTTGGGTATATACCCAGTAATGGGATCGCTGGGTTAAATGGTATTTCTAGTTCTAGATCCTTGAGGAATCTAGTTTACACTCCCACTAACAGTGTAAAAGTGTTCCTATTTCTCCACATCCTCTCCAGCACCTGTTGTTTCCTGACTTTTTAATGATCACCATTCTAACTGGTGTGAGATGGTATCTCATTGTGGTTTTGATTTGCATTTCTCTGATGGTGAGTGATGATGAGCATTTTTTCATGTGTCTGTTGGCTGTATAAATGTCTTCCTTTGAGAAGTGTCTGTTCATATCCTTTGCCCACTTTTCGATGGGGTGGTTTGATTTTTTCTTGTAAATTTGTTTAAGTTCTTGGTAGATTCCGGATATTAGCTCTTTGTCAGATGAGTAGATTGCAAAAATTTTCTCCCATTCAGTAGGTTGCCTGTTCACTCTGATGGTAGTTTCTTTTGCTGTGCAGAAGCTCTTTAGTTTAATTAGATACCATTTGTCTATTTTGACTTTTGTTGCCATTGCTTTTGGTGTTTTAGACATGAAGTCCTTGCCCATGCCTATGTCCTGAATGGTATCGCCTAACTGAAACACAGCTCAGCGACAAGCGGAACTAATAGACATCTACAGAACTTTCCACCCCAAATCAACAGAATATACTTCTCAACACCACATTACACTTACTCCAAAACTGACCACATAGTTGCAAGTAAAGCACTCCTCAGCAAATGTAAAAGAACAGAAATCATAACAAACTGTCTCTCAGTACACAGTGTAATCAAATTAGAACTCAGGATTAAGAAACTCACTCAATACTGTACAACTACGTGGAAACTGTACAACCTGCTTCTGAGTGATTACTGGGTAAATAACGAAATGAAGGCAGAAATTATGATGTTCTTTGAAACCAATGAGAACAAAGATACTACATGCCAGAATCTCTGGTACATTTTTAAAGCAGCGTGTAGAGGGAAATTTATGCTACTAAATGCCCCACAAGAGAAAGCAGGAAAGATCTAAAATCGATACCCCAACATCACAATTAAAAGAACTAGAGAAGCAAGAGCAAACACATTGAAAAGCTAGCAGAAGGCAAGAAATAACTAAGATCAGAGCAGAACTGAAGAAGATAGTGATACAAAAAACCCTTCAAAAACTCAATGAATCCAGGAGCTGGTTTTTTGAAAAGGTCAACAAAATTGATAGACCACTAGCAAGACTAATAAAGAAGAAAAGAGAGAAGAATCAATAGATGCAATAAAAGATGATAAAGGGGATATCACCATCGATCCCACAGAAATACAGACTACCATCAGAGAATACTATAAACACCTCTACACAAATAAATTAGAAAATCTAGAAGAAATGGATAAATTCCTGGACACATACACCCTCCCAAGACTAAACCAGGAAGAAGTTGAATCCCTGAATAGACCAATAACAGGCTCTGAAATAGAGGCAATAATTAATAGCCTCCTACCCAAAAGAAGTCCAGGACCAGACAAATTCACAGGTGAATTCTACCAGAGGCACAAAGGGGACCTGGTACCGTTCCTTCTGAGACTATTCCAATCAATAGAAAATGAGGGAATCCTCTCTAACTCATTTTATGAGGCCAGCATCATCCTGATACCAAAGCCTGGCAGAGACAAAACAAAAAAAGATAAATTTAGACCAATATCCCTGATCAACATCGATGCAAAAATCCTCAATAAAATAAAACTGAGTCTTGTGCCAGTTTTCAAAGGGAATGCTTCCAGTTTTTGCCCATTCAGTATGATATTGGCAGTGGGTTTGTCATAAATAGCTCTTATTATTTTGAGATATATTCCATCAATACTTTGTTTATTGAGAGTTTTTAGCATGAAGCACTGTTGAATATTGTCAAAGGCCTTTTCTACATCTATTGAGATAATCATGTGGTTTTTGTTGTTGATTCTGTTTATGTGATGGGTTACATTTATTGATTTGCATATGTTCAACCAGCCTTGTATCCCAGGGGTGAAGCAGACTTGATTGTGGTGGATAGACTTTTTGATGTGCTGCTGGATTTGGTTTGCCAGTATTTTATTGAGGATTTTCGCATCGTTGTTCAAAAGGGACATTGGATTAAAATTTTCTTTTTTTGTTGAGTCTCTGTCAGGTTTTGGTATCAGGATGATGCTGGCCTCATAAAATGAGTTAAGGAGGATTCCCTCTTTTTCTATTGATTGGAATAGTTTCAGAAGGAATGGTACCAGCTCTTCTTTGTACCTCTGGTAAAATACAGCTGTGAATCCATCTGGTCCTGGACTTTTTTTGGTTGGTAGGCTATTAATTACTTCTTCAATTTCAGAACCCGTTAGTGGTCCATTTAGAGATTTGACTTCTTCTTGGTTTAATCTTCGGAGGTTGTATGTGTCCAGGAATTTATCCATTTCTTGTAGATTTTCTAGTTTATTTGCATAGAGGTGTTTATAGTATTCTCTGACGGTAGTTTGTATTTCTGTGGGATCAGTGATGATATGCCCTTTATCATTTTTATTGCGTCTATTTGATTCTTCTCTCTTTTTTTTCTTTATTAGTCTTGCTAGTGGTCTATCTATTTTGTCAATCTTCTCAAAAAACCATCTCCTGGACTCATGGATTTTTTTGAAGGGTTTCTTTGTCTCTATCTCCTTCAGTTCTGCTCTGATCTTAGTTATTTCTTGTCTTTTGGTAACTTTTGAATTTGTTTGCTCTTGCTTCTCTAGTTCTTTTAATTGTGATGTTAGAGTATCAGTTTTAGATCTTTCCTGCTTTCTCTTGTGGGCATTTAGTGCTATAAATTTCCCTCTACACACTGCTTTAAATATTTCCCAGAGATTCTGGTACGTTGTGTCTTTGTTCTCATTGGTTTCAAAGAATATCTTTATTTCTGTCTTCATTTCGTTACTTACCCAGTAGTCATTCAGGAGCATGTTGTTCAGTTTCCCTGTAGTTGTACAGTATTGAGTGAGTTTCTTAATATTGAGTTCTAATTTGATTGCTTTGTTGTCTGAGAGACAGTTTGTTATGATCTCCATTCTTTTACATTTGCTAAGGAATGTTTTACCTCCAATTATGTGGTCAATTTTAGAATAAGTGCAATGTGGTGCTGAGAAGAAGGTATATTCTCTTGATTGGGATGGAGAGTTCCATAGATTTCTATTAGGTCCATTTGGTCCAGAGCTGAGTTCAAGTCCTGATTATCCTTGTTAATTTTCTGTCTCGTTGAACTGTCTAATACTGACAGTGGGGTGTTAAAGTCTTCCACTATTATTGTATGGGAGTCTAATTCTCTTTGTAGGTCTCTAAGAACTTGCTTTATTAATCTGGGAGCTCCTGTATTGGGTGCATATATATTTAGGATAGTTAGCTCTTCTCGTTGCATTGATCCCTTTACCATAGGTGATGCCCTTCTTTGTCTTTTTTGATCTTTGTTGGTTTAAAGTCTGTTTTATCAGAGACTAGGACTGCAACCCCTGCTTTTTTTTTTTTTTTTTTTTTTTTTTTTTTTTTTTTTT